>NW_008751785.1:822776-859357 GCF_000715545.1 Opisthorchis viverrini
TCGAATGAGACGTTTCTCTCTTTTCTCCCATATTCTCCTGTTACTCTTTCGCATTCATCGCTTGCACTCACTTTTTATGTTTGTGACCATGCTCTTCAAAAATAAATGATAAAAGTGTATCCACTTCACTAATCGCGGTTTGCATCAGCTGATTTGCAGAGTAGATTAGTGGAACACATTCAAGGAAGTTTGACATTCGCCCTGCCAATCCCTTTGCTCTGCTGCTTTATCCATTGTATCACTGCCCTCTCCACCAGCTACATTTGCCTAACATCCCCTCGATGTAATAAGGGTTCCAAGTACTGACAACGCCAGGAGACAGTACTGATAAACTGAGCTGCATGCATGAACTGAACTACCACTGTCGGGCGAGGAAAGTGATGAGAACCGATTGAAACGTACACGAATTTGATGGGTTTTACGCCTGAGGTAGGTTGCAACTTTAGGCTGGAGTGCGCACGATTTGCACAACTTTTTAATAAGCACCGTGTTTTGTGAAGACAATCTTGAAACGTCCAGTGAAATCTGATTGGCCATATCTTCATCTGTGGTTTGTGCCTGAAGAGGACAGAAAAAGAGGACAGAATATGGAACAGGTTTCGTGATCGGTTAACGAAAAAGGAAACGCGCCTGAGAAAAGAGCCCGGAAAAAAATCTGAAGTAGTTATAACAAAGGAAGAGGACTGTCCAAAAGGCCAACAACGAAGACAAGTAAACATACAGCTAATGTCTCCTGGTGAAAGAAACAACCAGTCTATCCTATCCCAACAGTTGTTGATACCTTTCTTCTAATCTGATTGTACACAACGCGGTTCCCCCTTTCTGTTGTTTTGGTTTTGCACCTATACCACCTCTATTGTTTTTGACCTAAACGTAAAATGCTCTTTGATCTTGACATCTTACGTCTTGTTTAAACCAAAACGTGGGTTTCGCTACCTTGTGGCCATCTTGCCTCCAGTCAGTGTGAACTTGAGGATCCCGTGTGAAATTAGCAGTTCCTAAACCGGTGCATAAAAGCCGGAGTAGTCCCACGATTGGAGGTTTGTACAACTTTACTATTTTATTATTGTATTCATAGCACATGCATTTGTTGGTAAACCTCCATTTGAACTATTTGACTATTGGGGTTTTGCGCGTGACTGAATGTAGCCCAAATGATTGCTGGAAAGACTCACTAACGGTATACAAGCTCGAGTCAGTTGTCAGAAAAACCCTGTATGACCTATGCGGCAAAATAACTGCATGGACACCTCCACAGTGGGACTACGGAGAAGAAGAAGAAGCGTTCAGCTGTAACATCCTTCCGGTGCCTAGCTGCCATGCCATCCGAAGGAAGCACGAGGGCTGGGATACTGCCAGGTTGCCCAAGCCTAGACAGGGGAAGTCGAGTGGCAGAGGTCGGGTTCGAACCACGGACCTTCCGGTCAGTAAATTCGCGCTCTAACCACTTGGGCCATCTCACCCCAGACTACAGAAAGGGAGCATGGACCCCGTCCAGACAACTTGCTGACAGCAATGCCGTGATCACATGTTGAGGGCGTGATGTTCCCCGTGACTGTTATGACATTCACAAATACGACCAATTTCGGCTGTGTATCATAACGTATTCGTTGAGATATGCTTTGATGAGGCTAAACGAGCTCATCACGTTTCATGACAAGGATTGGAACGGCTAACCATTGGAAGTACTAGCTACCATGCAACCAATGTACGGTCGACCGACAGCACTCATACTTGGTGTTGCTTGCCTCGGTGCCAATTCATTGTAGATTAGTCCTAAGGAAGAATGAATAGGCAGCAAGAATAATTCGAGTCACCATTATCCATGAATAAGGGTCAGGAGCAAAATTCGAGCAAGGCCTTATGCTGCTTTGGTTCCCTTCCTCAACCTTGTGGACAACATGGAGACCCAGAAGTTCAATCATAGGGTGCAGACAGAGTAGTATAAAAGCGACTATACCCTCGGGGGGCGAGATGGCCCAAGTGGTTAGAGCGCGAATTTACTGACCGGAAGGTCCGTGGTTCGAACCCGACCTCTGCCACTCGACTTCCCCTGTCTAGGCTTGCCAGCCCTCGTGCAACCTTTGGGTGGCATGGCAGTTAGACACCGAAAGGGTGCTACAGCTGAACGACTATACCCTCTAGGATCTCCGAGTGATCTCTCCTGCGCACAGATGGAAACGCTGCAAGATATGGCTGCTAATCGCAGTCAGTGGAGCATACGTCGTCAGTTCCTATTCAGATTGTCCGAATGAGTTTTTGAGGGTGCACCCAGAAATGACTGTAGCAGGCCAGAGCCATTTATCCGTATTTTCTCCTGCACACTAAGGATTCCACTTGAGTTACGGGTGTACAGTAGCGAGACATTAGCGCTGAACACTGTTGTTGTGGATAATGATGATGATCTTAGCTGTTTTCAGAAGAGATAGTACCATTCAGAACCCAGCAGTGGCAGCAAGTGACAGTTTGGACAATCTGGCAAGTGATTCTTCGATGTCATATGCAAACCAGTAACGTTATTGTCACTGGATCACGCTGGGAAAATGCGAAACACAGTAAGGAGGTTTTATCATGCCATCATCCGACAGTCTGTCACTCCAACGTGCTTTCAGTGTTCACCATAAGGCACCAAGAATCACTTATAACGAGTCTGAGACGACCGTCAGCCTGAAAAGTCCACGTAAAGCAGACCGGTTACTACGGATCAGACGATCGCATTGTAATCGGAGTCATCATCATCATCATCATCATCATTGTCAGATGTAATAACCGCGTACTCGTCGTACAGTGGTTGTGGCTGCCGTAGTTTCGTTCAAGGTGATTTGGGGGGAGGGGGAGGTAGCTGCGCATTGCAGGCGGGAGCTGACAAATTGATGCATAAATCCAGCACTGTCAGTGGGCTGTCAAGTGGGGTACCATTAGAAGACTGATTCGTGGGCATGTTAGCAGATACACGCACGAAGGCTTCCCATACGTTATCAATCCGAAGACTCAGCCGTTCGAGTGGATGGAGTGTAAATGTTGAGTTCCCGGAAATCAATCACAAGGGACTCGTCTCACTCCATAGAAATCTCAGTTTTTAAGTTCAAAAACAGGTTTTTATTAGATCACAAACAGCATTGTGGGTAGCTCTTTGAACACTTCATTGATTTTTGGATATGTCCGCTCCTCATACATTCACTATCTGATTGGCCTGGCGACATTTGGGGTTGGTCAATCACTGCTTCCAGTATTGACTGAAACAGAGCGTTGATAATTGTATAGTCCGAATTCAAGTTCGCCCTCAGTAAAAAGATCGGTCAATCTGCTGGAGGACGGTTTCTCACATACACATCACTATTGGTCGATAGAATCACTGACGTGGACAGTGTCGGTCTCACTTTAGTTCCTGTGTGGCCTGTCGACAACACCTGATGGTCGACAAAAACCAGCCAACTGGTTCAAACGTTCATGTTTGCAACTCATAGCCTGATCATTTGACATTTATTTTCAGGTCAACCTGCGGTGGATGGCGGTCGATAAAGACAAGGACAGACACTACAATGCATTACAATAGCATCAACTTAAACAAAGTGCTTCATTCGTGATTTACCCGTCGAAGGTGGTGCGGAAAAGACGGAGAGTGTCTTTTAACACCCACATTAGGAATAAAATTCTTCCCCCTAAAGAATCGGACGTGGGTTTAGTGTTCTAGTAGTAGGCCCTGATGAAATTCAGCAGGCCCTTATGAACTTCTCGTGCAGCAGAATATCTTGAGTTCGTATTCAGACAATCAGACTGTTCTCGTAAACTCAAATTTTCGACAAGGGCCACCGCCCAACAAAATGTTCGTCCTTCTAACGAAGCACCACCGTGAAGATAAATCAACATCGCCACTAGTCCTACGTGCCGCAGTAGCGGGAGAAATTGTTGCTCTCACAGGACTACATGCGCGGACTCTGGTTCGGTTTGTTCAAAAATAGCTCCACGTCTTAGTGTCCCGATGAGGCAAAACACAAAGTGCAGAAATGAACGTGCTGCCAGTCCTCGATCCTGATCACCAACCAAAAAGACCCAGAATTACATGAATCGCACTTTCTTCTGTTTGTGCTCTACGACAGGACCTGTACCCATCATTGAGGGATACCCACTGAACTACAGCTGGGACAGTTGATTTCAGGAACATTGTGATTATCACTCAGATTTCAAATAACCAGATTTCCCATCGGGTACCAAAAAGAAATCGATTGAGACCAGCAAAATTAATTAGTTGGACAAGCTTTTTACTTCTTCCTGGTCACAACCTCTCCAAGATTTGTCAGCCCGAGTCGTTTGAAACACCAGTTCTCGTATTGCACTACACCAGTGCGGGTGGACCTTGGGCTATACAATCTTTGTAGACATCGAATTTCGTAGAAGCAACCAGTGGAGTGGGAGGGATACAGCGGATTTACTGCAGCTTGGGAAATGGTTGGCTTACACTTGGCCGTCAAGGACCCTCAAGAAAGTAAATCATAAGGGCGTTCATTGGGAGTAAGAAGGGACGTATCATATCGGAATAAGTAAATGGCTTTATCATCACCAACCATGGGGTGTAACAGGCCAATTTATTGTAAATGGAAATTTGCTCCGGAGAAATGTCTGAAATACATCAATATCGCTTATACAGTGGTGCCTCCAGCTCATGATAATGTTTCGGAGTAACCGGTCTTCCGGCTGTGGTGGTTATCTACTCAAATAAACAAAGAACGTACAGAGGTGTTTTGTCCCTCAGCCCTGTTGAACAAACCTGTCACGCGTCGTCCTAGTTGGTAGAAGTAGCAGTGTCGTGAGGATTTGGGAAGCATCGTGTAAGAAACACATAAAGGATTTTTGTTGTTGCACAGACTAATATGTCTAGCAATGTACAGCCATGGGATAAACTTCGTCATTAGACTGGTGTCGCGCGACTGGTGGAGTCAGGAAGACGGCCAGCGTAAATTACTGGTCAAGCTGAAGCAATTTTATGAACTGTATAGGTGCGAGCGATCTTTTGGGAAGAGGTGGCATACAAAGTGCAGAAACCTACACTAAATTGCTGGTCCGAAGGAAAGAATAACATACCATCATGGTTTCTACCAGCTGCTCTAACTTGTGTGAAAAATCCAGCGAATCTAAAAAAATGAATGAAGATCATTGTGAGCAAAAAGGAAAAACTGTATCACGTCTTAATTTGAAAATAACATAACATTTCACACAGAGTGACTAGAGTGACTTTCCGCTTGTAGAAGGCGCTTGCTCCAGAATGGTACGTCTTTGATAGGTCAGTTTTATAGAACAGGAAGTCATGAGGGGTAGATGGTAGTTGTAACAGCCCCAAAAGGGTCTGCAACAGATGCCCAAATCTCACATATGCTCCAATACGGTCTCACGTGTGAGGCGGCCAAACTTAGTGGTCGGTTTCAATATACAGTTTCGATCCCAGGTTTTACAGGATACACCTAATGGAATCAACCTCTCTGCAATGTAATGTGAGCGCAAATTCAATGGTTTCACTAACAGTTGTGCAACCACCAGTCGTTGAACCCTGAGTACTGATATCCCATCTACATCAAAATATGCATCCCATCAAGTGAAACCAGTCTTGTTTTAGAAGAAACACTTAGCACCTAACTGTTGATCATGCGATGAGCCCGAGAAAGGCATCTATCCAAGATATACTACCGAAAGTTGACGAATGCAAAGGTACGAAAGTGCGCTCAAGCAACTTGGACCTGCAATACAAGAAGGAAGTTTGATCGCTGATCGCATTGATGCAGCACATCATAAAGCAAGGGGAAGCTCATCAACAAGTGGTCACTGAACGAGAACATACAAATCACAGACGGAAATAGATGAATGGGAGAACGGACAACACACGGCCACACAGATGGTCATCCCATTTAGTCTTTGGTTCGATAGGTCACAAGAGTTTCGTCTATATCGAAGCTAAATGCTTCAACAACACGATGTAGAGTATTTTTCTGAGAGTGCTTATGAGCCAGCCACTGATGATAATAGTGCGTAGTTCAGCAATACCATTTACATTAAGCTTCTTACAGGCAGCACAAGAGCCGGTCATTAGACTAAAGGATAAGGGAGACAACACACCTAACCCACATCTCGCGAAAACAGAGCATAACTTTAGCCACCCCATCCAAGGACACTAACAATAAGACAGCATCATTCGTATACCAACGAGGAACGGAAGCACAGACAGTTGTCCCGTTTGACAAAAAGTATGGACATTGAAAGTTCTGATGTGATAAACCTATGGTTCTCGGATTTTGCAGGCGAAGTCGCAGTTAACCAGTTAAATCATAAGTTAAAAAAAGAATATTACAAAAGAAAGGACTTGAATTAAATAGGTGCCTCGACATGCGCAACCGCTTGGTGGTTAGAATAGACCATGGTGAAATTCTCCAACAAACAACAAGCATAAATAAGCATTTGAATGGGACACACATTAAAGGTTTGGTGGTGAGAACGTCAGTTCGCATGTAACATAACAATCGCGCACGGTAAACATACCATCACGTGGTTTGGAATGAATAGGTAAATATGGGAGAATTTCGCGCCAGAACAGCAGCATCGATTCACGAGCTGCGAGCAGAGCATGACATAGGTGTCGGTGTATGGCGAGTGCGAGTTGTTTACGGGTTGCCTGTGGTCGGAGGAAGGAAACAGTATTAATATGAGCGTGAGGAGATAGAGCAATGGCAATAACAAAACAACGGTAGAAACAAACTAATATGAACGAAAGCCTCAGAGCAATCAGTTACGCACGGAGGCTGGTATGTTGGTCCATCAGCTATTCCAGCTGAGTAGGAAAGAGGAACTAGTGCATATATCTCCCTAGAAACCTCCGGGTTCCGACGAAGTCCTGGTCTTCTACTCAAGGTACTCATAATTCAGTGGCCATCTTCAGCTTCAGTGTAAAATACGTCTTCAACAGGAAATGCAATAAACTTATTTCGCGTGGATCTAGGGGAAATCCCAAGCGGCAAATGGATGCATTAGTGCTTGCGTGTCCCAGTCTATGAAAAGTTGGTAGCTCTATTTCGCCTGAATATCTGTAAGTTGTGCTCTAACGGAAGGCATCAATTTTAAAGGTTTCCTCCATCACCTGATATAGTAAAAACCACTGGATATTCGCTGGTGAGTTATGCTGAGGGTTATCCATCGTTCGGTTTTTATCAATGGAGATAAGTCTCTAGAGAGTGTAGACATCAAAAAAACTCAAGTATCAGCATAAAATTTTCCAGTGGACCAAAAGTTTCATTTACAGAAACTGTATCGGTTCAAAGTGTTAGACCGAGATCGATTAGATAGGGACTGTAATAGCTGTGGATTTTTTGGGCAGCTAGAATTCAGATTAGAAACAGCGAGGAACTTGCATCGTTTAGTGTTTTGAACGAAAAACTGATGGGCACATAGAAACAGTAACGTGAAAAGGAACAAGAACAAAACCTTACGCTCATCACTGGATTGCATGCGCAAATTGACAACTAGGATTATGACGAAAGGATGGTAGGTCCAATTAAAAATTAGGAGAAAAAAGAAACCCTAAGTCAGGCAAACAACCGTTACAGAGTGCGTACAGGGACAAAGAACTAACTTGGTGATCAGCAAACTGGGTAGCAGATAATTCTAGATAAATAGAGGACAGAAGTGTTAAGCTTGCTGCTCCTTAAGTACCGAAAACGGGTCCCCAAAAGTGAGAGAATCCAGGAAGTGGCGCTGTGATGGTGAATTTTGAACCACGCCATGCCACCAAAAAGCGACCAAACGGTATCAAGTGCAAACGGCAGGACTGAACTGTGTCCGTCCTAACGAGCAGTAAGATCTTGGAGTACGGTTGTTGGACTCAGGCGAACCATCCAAAACCCGTTAGATACATGAACTATTATTTACCTTAATTCAATATGTTTACAACGGTGAGACATCTGATAAACATGTTTTCCCCAGAGACTTAATTCTCGATCCACCATTAGGATACAGTTGAAAAAACAACGACGAAACGATATCTTCCCAGGTTTTTTTAATGTTTGCTAGCAGTTTCCTGTGTATTACTCGTTAGTTAGATAGACAACCGAGGCTTGGTAACAACCGAATTCTTCTTAAAGACGGTGGAATGCTAAGAACAGTTCTGAGCATCCATGAGCAGCCATATCTCCAACAAACTTCGACTATGGCAAAAGTCACTGAGAATATTCTGTTCAGACATCAATCCTATCCAGCGATCCAAACGCCAAGCGAGCCGTGGATTTTTGGCGGGCTATACCACCTGACCATGGGAACCGTAAGTCAGACACATGGATTGTAATGTGACATTGAAGAGAACTTATGCAAGTCACTTGTTTCTCGAAAACCCTTGGCAAATTCAGTCATCTGTCACAAGTGGAATCACGGGACAATTGGTCTGGCGTTGTTTTCTAATGCTAAACTGTTGATGGCAATCGGGAGCAGGGAACAAACTAGAACAAGCAAAAGGCCATAGACAAGGAATGCAGCAAATTGATCTCGGATGAATGTTAGGAACATGCCGTCAGGGCTGATGACCTCAGGAAAAGATTCGCGGCAGTTTTTGTACTAGTACACCTATTCTAGTGTATCAGACGGACGTTAGATTCATTTTAGCGTGCACAGTGGTGCGTATCCAGCTAAAGAGTAGCGTGGTGCCGAGAGTAACACTCAACCTATCGGACCAAACTATGTTAATTTCATTTCCAGTACTGTTGGACTACTTTACAGGCTATTTCTAACAAAAACATGCAAATCCCTACTGAAGGCACAGTAAATCATGATACAACCAAACTAAATAAAGTTTCGAGCCAGACGCAAACCAAACGGAAAATATCAACCAGACGAATTATGAACGACCCAGGTAAGCTCAAACAACATAGGTCACCTAGTCAACCGGCCTGAAGAATGCCTACCTGATACAGGCATACAGTAGAAAAATAGAGGAAATCAGGGCTGGGAAAATATAGATCAGTACAAAATTCGTTACTGGAAACCCACACCAACTGGACGACACTGCCTGTTAAGGCACTATGTAATAGTTAGACATTTCGTGCTCAGAGGCAGCTGACACCTGTGGACAAGACCACGTTGGTTAGGGTCACAAGAATTAAGGTCTTCTGGGTTATTGATCACGCTAATAAACGCACAGATGGTTGCACACAAAATGCAAACACAGCTGCTTGAAAGGGGGACCAAATGTGAACCGCACATGAATCGGAAAGGATGTGGCAGACAGTGCAAGTGCTCAAAGGGGGAAAGTCAGAGTAATGTTATCCCAGGTGAGAACCAAGACAGCTAAAAAATCTTGGATCGAACAGCTGACCAAGAAACACAAAACAAGTTGCGGGAGGAGTTGTGCGCTTAGTAGAGGACGAATATACGAGAATCAGAAATGCAAAGGTTTGTTGATTAGCTCGAGTGTTGCGTTCATCGAACGCATGCCTCGAAAACATATCATCGTGGTAGGATTTGGATGTCCTCGGTAACAAAGTCGGTTTTGCACTCGATGAAACCCCTTTAAAAGACTTGCTTTCAAGTGACGTCAGTTAATCACTGTCTTTTCGTGGCGTATCCGAATACGTTCTTACACAAGTCAAGTGGCAAATTTGTCTGGGGCATTTGAACTGATCCCAAAAAACCGGCGATATAAGAACAGGAAGTGAAATCACTTCGCTAATCCAAGGGAAATGATGGTCGCGCTGTTCGACCATTCACAGTAAATCCCTCCGTTACGCAAGTATCCGAAGATCGTGTAGAGGTTCGACGTAGACCCCTAAGAAACTCGTGTCATCCGCGTGCAATTACAAGTTTCCCATACTACGGCAGACGACGCACCTTCGGATAATTCAGTGGCTACAATACCAGAAGCATGAAATTCGCCCGTATACAATACAACACTATGCTTTGCTGAATGTTCAAATATCTGTGGGCGTTGGAAGCCGATCTGTCACTATGTAGGCACTGTACAGTCACCAGGTAGATATAGCCTATCGTTCAAGATTTCGACTATGGATTCGTATCACCCATCAACTACTAGCATTAGTTTTGCCGTAGTGGTCCGGAGGGTGAGTCTGGATGTACATCCAGAAGAATTTTACGAGCGTCTATCAGCTGTGACAAATCAAATATCCGGAAGTCATAGTAGAAGATTGGAAGTCTCACATAGGTTCGTCCGACTGACTAATCCGCCAGAGTCGTAAAGGCTCTGGTCTCGATGGAACCAATTTAGCTGGTTCCCAGACCGATTATTCGCCGTTCAACAAAAGATCTGAGCACAGCTTGGTGCCGTTTCACGTCATCAAGAAATCACAACGCACCACAGCCACCCAGGTCACCCGAATGCTGCTGGCCAAGACGAAAATTAACTGCCCCACTTGAAGCGATAAAAGCGCTACCGTACCAAAGTAGATGATAACATGGGAACAGCTGTGGGTGGCTGATTTTATGATGTTCATCCGTTGCATTTGCCATACCTCGGGTAAACACTCCATTCTGTATTTGTTCTGAACAATAAGGTAGAACACAGCATTCCACATCTTCGTGGCCAGATCTCCAGGCGAACATTACTACCCATATGGAACTGCATTTCGCCGAAAAAGCGCATAACGGATATGGAGCATCATCTTCCTCAAAATGGTCAGCAAAGATAGCCATGACGCCTCAACAACACCACTTAGCGGCAACATTACACATATGTGGCTCAAACAAGTGTTCAAGACTTCATTGAGGACTTGCACACCAGGTCTCTCCCGTATAGAGGGAATTCGGTTTAGATTCCGTAAGCTTGCCACCACGTGCCTCAACGATTGTCTGTGCCTCGTTACAAAACATCATATAGAGCCCCGCCCAAGCCCATCAATCCTATCAATATTCAGAACCCGAGTTCAGATGTATGGCGAAGTCTTACGACTGCGCGCCGATCACCGAAAAGGCATTCGTCACAAAGACGATGACGTTCTCCGTCAGTTACAACGTTAGGCACACCTATGGAAAGTCTCACATACAAATACTCCTGCTGATACTTCTTCTCGATGGTCAAACCGTATCGACAGAGCGAGAATAACATTCCTCCAAGTGACGAACACTCTGTGGTGTACAAGTGGAATTAAACGGAGAAGCGAACCCCGGGCACATCGGGCTGTTGTTATTCTATGAGCATGCGAGATTTTTTTTCGCCACGGTGCGAGGATATCCAGAAGACAAATGACTGATATGGGCTTTCATGCCTCTGATACATGACTGAGCAAGAAAGACCTTACGAGGTATGCCAAACCATACAGCATAGATATTTAGGTTATTTAGAATAGTTTGCATTCATGAAGTGCTTGATCCAATGCGAACACCACCATCAGTGTACTCAATGTCTGTGAGCGAAGGTGCTGGAAGCAGGTAAATAAGACTGAAGCTCCAACTCGATTGCAAAGTTGAATTAGGGATGGTACAGTGCACCATTGCCTGATACCAGTGGATATAGGGAAGTCAGAAGACAGCCTGTATAAAAGATAAGGATTTAGACACTGTCACAGTTTCTGGCGATCGACCACGTCAAAAGCAGCTCACAGACCGAGAAAACCGACCGATCTTGGTCGCGCACCATCAGCACTAGATGGAAGGTGAAGATACGATCGGCGCAAACCAAACCAGGGCGAAGCCAAGCTTGATGCTCGCCAATCTGACTCTCTCGACCATGGATTAACCTGCGCAGGATAATACCAGAGGGCGTCTTAGAAGCTACGATCATTATACTGATGTCCACATTCATTTATTGTCCACTGACAGAGTTAAACGATATTTTTTCGAGTTCTACGGATCACCACATACCAACATCACCAGCGTTGAGCAAGCGGTTGACCAGGCCAGCCACCATGCGGCAAGCGCAGTTACACAATGCATAGTGCACTCACGAGTGCTTATGGAATTGCTAGTGAAAGAGTGCAAGCAGAACTATCAGAATAACTATGAATGGCACTAACCTATTCACAACCATCAAGGTGAACGCCAATTCCTCGCAGTCTGAGTGATCACATAAAGTGCATTAATTCCGTTTGACATTCAAGCATTTTCCAACGTGATTTTGCAGGAGCTGTCACGTGTTCATCATATGCTATCCATTGTCCATCAAATATCCCGTGCTCATCTTAGCGTGCTCCGCCTAAACTATACCCTTTGCATTCTAGATCCTAATATAGAGAAGATAAACAGTTTCAGCCAGTCTTCCGAATTTTCTCGGTCCAAATCTATCTTCACGTTAAGCTGCACTTCAGGTTTCCTGTGTTGCTGAGATTCTTGCTGCTTATACCTGCATCTTACGAACCACAAAAAAGCCTTTAAGAGTGATGCAGGTGGGTCCAAGTACGATACATGGATTTAGACCTGTGTGCCGATATTTGTGGTGCTGAAATAAGAAATCCACGAGTCGTAACTTAAAGAATGGAACTGACAGAGTAAGTAGCCAGTACATTTTAGCTTAAGAACGATGGACCCTGTAGCCCTGGTCCGGGCTACTGGAGTATTTTTCCATTTTGCGTGAAAGATCACAGCAAAATACCTGTGTGCGTCACCCAAAAAGCGGTAGCTATTTTTTTGGACGGCAAACTATGGCCATGGATTGACGACCATGCACAAGTCTCCCTCAGGCTGGGAAGTGACGTGTCTCTGGGCAAATAAAGTGCGCAATACACAGCCATGGCGAGGTATAACTATGTTCAAATCTCTACCACAAAGGAAAATGGTGGATGCAACAATGTAAACTTCGAAACTTCATTTGACTGATGAGCTACGTAACAGGATATGCGAAGGGTGAATTCCAGGTTTCTGGGCCAATAAAGTGCGAGCCCGCAGTGCTTACGTATCCCAGTAAAGTGGCCACATAAATCTATTAGATTTCAACAAATCTCTTCAAGTCCGTTGTTGCTGTTGTCAAAACGAGCAATAACAGCGAGCCTCCTAATAAGCATCAGCTGATACAGGGAAGGAAAAGACAATGCTTCGCGAGTAAGATCATACAACAACGCAAGAAGTTGATCCATTCGCCTCTTGACCAGTGTGAAACAATAAGGGACCTTAACTTGCTGTGTCAGAAAGTTAAAATATTTTAACTGGTGAGAGAAAATGTGTGGGAAGGAGAGAGTCGTCACTGAAAAAACTAAGCCTATAGTCTGTACACCATCTACATTTTGTTCAGTCATATTCATTATGCGTTAAAACCGACGTTCTGTCCTACATGGTGTGCCTGCTGTTTAGGGCGTCTGTGTGTACCAAAAGAAGAGGAAAAGATGGAGGGGAAAACTAAGACTTACATGGCTACGCACGCTGAACAATATTCTATGCCAGGATTGTTGGGCCAAATTCTGCAACGAGGCAGACCGTGGCAGCGAACTCATGCGCTGTGTTGGTTTCGGTGGGCTGAGAATTCAAATAACAACAGGAGAGCGTGAATTATATGTATGAGGTTAAAGCAACTTAAATTAGACAAGCGATGTTCTCGTCGTGAATATCGATACAACCGGTTTCCAGATGCAAGATGCAAGAAGAGGAGTGGATCATCATCATGATCATCAAGATCACCGACACCATGACATCAGTAGTCAACACCGATGCTTCACTTCCGTACAACCATGATTTATTTCACAGCCTTATAGTAAAGCAAGGAATAAAAGTGGACGGGAAAGGGACTTAGTGCTAGCTTTCCACAATCATTCCGAGGTGCCTACATCCCTAGACTCAAGCAATCTGGATACAAATTGATAACAAGAACGTCGCTGACATCGGTTGGCAGCCATATCTTGTGGTATCTCCAACTAGGCGCTGTGGAGATCACGCCCCATCCTGGAAAGCGAGTAACACCGAAAGCACCCAAGCGTTTCGTAATATCCTTCATACCTGTCTCCCAAATCAAGGGTTAGCCACCTCTCTGCTTTCGCCGCTCAGAATTGGGCGTGGAAAACTGCAACCTCTTCGGCAATCGATGGCTAGGCACACGCAACACATGCCCAATCCATCGCAGCTTCTGGTGCTGGACACATTCTTCAATGAAGTACCCGTTGCACAACCGAAAACTGGCTTTCTTATGGTTTCGCTACGGATAAGCCGACAAGAAACCACACGAGCTATGGTTCTGAGAAAACGATTATCGAGCACCTGAAGACGTCTCAGTTCCGCTACCCGAACAGGCCAAGTCTCGCAGCCAAACAAAACAGCCCGCATTGTAGCTTGATACACACGTCCCTTGAGATTCAGGGATACACCACTTTAAAGTCATAGGTGTCTCAACTTAGCAAACGCGGTCCGAACCTTGCCGATTCGTGCATTGAACTCGTCTGTCACACTAAAGTCGGAACTAATACAACTTCGGAGATACGAAAAACGCTCCACAACTTCCAGTACCTCTCCCTGGATTGAAAGCGGCGAGTTCAGTGACTGCACGTCCACGAGCATGACCTCACAATTTGTGGGTGCAAAGTGCACACCAAAGGACGGGATGACTTTGGTGAGTTCATCCAAAAACACCTGCGTCTTCTCCTCCTCTTCGAACATCGGAACGATTTCGTCTTCATATTCCAGAAGGATACGGTTTTCCTCACGGGCTATTCGAACACCAGGGTTTTGGAGACCCTCTAGCGTTCGTCTCATTATCTCAGCGACCAAGAAGTTAAAAAGGAATTGAAGGAGTGGGCATCCCTGATGGAAACCGCTTTGTTTTTGGAAGCTTTGGAGAGCTCTCCGTATACACTTACACGTTTGGGAATCTCAGGATACAAAAAACGTATTATGTTCACAAACGTCCGGGGCGTTCCTTGATGGGCAAGCGTGTCAAGCAGAACAGACCGATCAACTGAGTCGAACGCGCCCTGGAAATCCAGGAACACTAGAATTTTCAGTCGCTTATACGTATGGGGTTGTTCTAGCACCTGACGAAGTGTGAAGATTTGGTCAACACAACACCTACCAGACCGGAATGCCGCTTACTGCTCTCGAGTCAGCTGCCACAGCCTTATAGTAAAGCAAGGAATAAAAGTGGACGGGAAAGGGACTTAGTGCTAGCTTTCCACAATCATTCCGAGGTGCCTACATCCCTAGACTCAAGCAATCTGGATACAAATTGATAACAAGAACGTCGCTGACATCGGTTGGCAGCCATATCTTGTGGTATCTCCAACTAGGCGCTGTGGAGATCACGCCCCATCCTGGAAAGCGAGTAACACCGAAAGCACCCAAGCGTTTCGTAATATCCTTCATACCTGTCTCCCAAATCAAGGGTTAGCCACCTCTCTGCTTTCGCCGCTCAGAATTGGGCGTGGAAAACTGCAACCTCTTCGGCAATCGATGGCTAGGCACACGCAACACATGCCCAATCCATCGCAGCTTCTGGTGCTGGACACATTCTTCAATGAAGTACCCGTTGCACAACCGAAAACTGGCTTTCTTATGGTTTCGCTACGGATAAGCCGACAAGAAACCACACGAGCTATGGTTCTGAGAAAACGATTATCGAGCACCTGAAGACGTCTCAGTTCCGCTACCCGAACAGGCCAAGTCTCGCAGCCAAACAAAACAGCCCGCATTGTAGCTTGATACACACGTCCCTTGAGATTCAGGGATACACCACTTTAAAGTCATAGGTGTCTCAACTTAGCAAACGCGGTCCGAACCTTGCCGATTCGTGCATTGAACTCGTCTGTCACACTAAAGTCGGAACTAATACAACTTCGGAGATACGAAAAACGCTCCACAACTTCCAGTACCTCTCCCTGGATTGAAAGCGGCGAGTTCAGTGACTGCACGTCCACGAGCATGACCTCACAATTTGTGGGTGCAAAGTGCACACCAAAGGACGGGATGACTTTGGTGAGTTCATCCAAAAACACCTGCGTCTTCTCCTCCTCTTCGAACATCGGAACGATTTCGTCTTCATATTCCAGAAGGATACGGTTTTCCTCACGGGCTATTCGAACACCAGGGTTTTGGAGACCCTCTAGCGTTCGTCTCATTATCTCAGCGACCAAGAAGTTAAAAAGGAATTGAAGGAGTGGGCATCCCTGATGGAAACCGCTTTGTTTTTGGAAGCTTTGGAGAGCTCTCCGTATACACTTACACGTTTGGGAATCTCAGGATACAAAAAACGTATTATGTTCACAAACGTCCGGGGCGTTCCTTGATGGGCAAGCGTGTCAAGCAGAACAGACCGATCAACTGAGTCGAACGCGCCCTGGAAATCCAGGAACACTAGAATTTTCAGTCGCTTATACGTATGGGGTTGTTCTAGCACCTGACGAAGTGTGAAGATTTGGTCAACACAACACCTACCAGACCGGAATGCCGCTTACTGCTCTCGAGTCAGCTGCTCACGAGCCATCATAAGGCGACGAAGCACAATTGACGCCAACAGTCTCGTTACAACCTCGATCAAGCTGATCCCTCTGTGGTTACCACACTCGCTACGCGCCCCTTTTTTGAAAATGGGCACTATCACCGATTCTCCCCAGTTGTCTGGGACAGACTCTTTTTCCCAAATGCAAGCAAACAGATCAAACCAGCGCCGACTGAGGACCTCACCCCCATCTTTGAACAATACATGTGGGAAGTCATCCGGGCCAGGAAATCGGTGGCGCTTGAGGGAACATATGCCGTCTTAAACCTCCGAGATCATAATTGGTTCCACGTCCACCGTCCAGGGTTGCACTTCACCTGTGGGCTCTAGATGAGTGCCAGCTGGTGCCTACGACAGTTGTTGTCCGAAGTATTCGGCCCAGCGGTCGAGGCGTTCTTCTTTATTCGAAATGTTCACTCCATTCCGATCCTTGATGGTTTCGCTTACAGATGGTTTCCGGGAACCGGTCGCAACGGATCAACTGAAATAATCTTCGGGCATCACCGGCCTTCTGGGCCTTTTGCATTTCTCTGGCTTTCTGTGTCCACCATACTTCATAGTAGGCCCGCACGTTCACCATGTGGCCAGACGACTTCGGCTATTTCAGAACTTAGTACTGCATAAAAAGAGCCTGTGATCAATACACAAAGCAATCGTTCCCCACTGTCCGTACGTGCCGAGTCCAATTCATGTCGATCCCCTAAATGAGCCCTGCTTGAAGATTGACTTGGAGATACCTGAGGATATTGGCGCCATGTGACGCCATTTTGCGCTAAAAACCGATGATGAACTGAGTCATCAGTCCTAAGTGCTGAGCTTACAAGAGAGAGTTATTAATGGGGTGGGGAAAAGGGGTAGAAAAAAGTAAGTGAAAGAGGGAGAAAGGAGGCGTCAGCAATAGCCTGTTTTCAGTTACCCGCCCTGCTGTATGCGGCAAGTAAGGCGACCCGGTTGATGGCACCACGTGACGGCCGATGTGGCATGAGTTTATTGGTATATGTGCAGTTGATGGTTGTACGTGGGTTGAGATACTGTGGGGGCGCCCACACTTAAACAGAAGGACGACTAGGGTCCTCAGCCAAAGCCTTTGGCTCAAAAGCCTAACCGCAAGGCAGCGGTGTTTTGGCGGGAAATGCAAATGCACTACCATTTCAAGTGGTATGGCAAGTGGAAGTAAATCTGAACCGAATCAAGACTGGGTTTGAACGCTGACTGAGCGATGCTGGGATAAGAGAACATTTCGCCGGAGATTAGCACTCTAGTAGTCACCAAACGGGTACGAAATACGTTCGAGTGCTCTAGATAAAACCTTGTCAAGCATGAGCTCTCCAAATCCATTTGAAATTCGAAACAAACATGCCATTCACGTGTTACGTCTCGTTCCGTTTCACCAAAACAGCGAAGATACAAGTGAGTCAGAGTACTACATGTATAGGCTAAAGACATAGTAAGAGAATGCTAATGATAGAACGTCAAATCAGGGCTAATGAAAGAAGATAGGGTAGACCCAATTCCAGGAAATAACGCTGTACTATGATCAAAGTCACTTTGAGAAAGCCCGGCTTCCTGCTCCTAGTTAAGAAGCCATATTCTCAAGGTCAAATAACGTCAGTTTCTTCAGAGACAGTAATCAACTGCTTTCCGTCACTGCTACTAACCTGTATTGTGGCCGATGTATTGTTCGTGGAAGAAGTTTGAACATTCCAAGATTTGCTAGAAAGAACATCGATTCAACCACAAAAGAACTGACTGATGACAGAAAGTAGAAAGGTAAGAAGTGGTTTTTGACTAAGTCTAAAGAAAAACTTCTCTGGCTCCAGTGACTAGGGGCAGCCAAGCAGACTGATATTTTTATATAAAGTCTACAAGCGGGTCGGAAACAGCTCACATCGATAAATTTTCTCATACCGTTAGGATAGCGTCTGGCGGAAAAAACCTGAAAGTGTCAAATTCCTGTAAAGCATCTTCAATCACAGCACAAGAACAAGTGATACGTGCACAAAAGTATTGATTTGAGCTATTCGTTTATTTTGTACTTGGGTCTGCCTCAATTATTTTCTTGAAATTTGGTGTGATGTAGGCGTTGAGACTTCTTCCAACATGTATTTCATCTGAGGGGGCGAGATGGACCAAGTGGTTAGAGCGCGAATTTACTGACAGGAAGGTCCGCGGTTCGAACCCGACCTCTGCCTCTCGACTTCCCCTGTTTAGGCTGGGGCAACCTGGTAGTATCCCAGCCCTCGTGCTTCCTTCTGGTGGCATGGCAGCTAGACACCGGAAGAAGGCTACAACTGAACCACTTTTTTATTTTATCTGAGAACAGAGCCTAGCATTCACAACCCAAAATGGCACGTCTAATGTCGACGTCAGCTGCTTGGATAAAGTGAACTAATATGACTGAGTTCAGTTGCTTACCATCTTCGATCAACCCTTTGTAAGCAGGTTATCAACTAACCGGAAAGTGTAATAATAATTCTCACCTGATCACACTCGGCGAAATGTTGGTAAGAGCACCGTGAATGGCCATTTCGACTGCACAAAGATGAAAGTAGTCAAAAAACACATCGAAATGGTGATGAAGTCCTCGGGTGGGTGTGAAATGAATCCGTAGTTCGCGTTCATGCAGCTTCTCCATGGCTTGGACCACAAACGCTCTGGCAAATGAACGAGGAAAAACTTGGAACCAATTGTTGAGAGAGAAAGTTGGATGAGAAAGTGACACTGCGATATCGTTTCCAGTGTGAAATTCTGCTGAGATGAGAGCACGAGAACAACACGAAATCTTGGGTATGTAACAAGACTGATCCCCTGCTACTACTAACTGATTTGTAAGTGCAACTGTCCAAGTTGACCACAATCATGATGTAACTTTCCCTGTGCTCGTTGATTGCTAACAGACAGCTATCTACACCAAATGAAACAACAAAGTTGTTCAAGATAGTGAAACGACACCCCACAAGATACCGATTTCAGTTCCTCAGTCCGGGAAACCTATTCTGCGAAGAACAGTAGCTCTATGTGGTTTCCCGGGGGAAGTCAATGGCGGACTCAACTGGTGCCGTTCAACCGCCGAATGGACTGATGTTTAATAAACAATAACCGATTACGATAGATTCCGTTCCGCAAAAGCAACCAGTGTGCACTGAAAAGCCAAGAACTGTTGAAGGCCAGAGAGGAATCTGCGGCAGCTCACGACCATCGAACCTCTCGAGAGAAGGATGGTTTGAAGAGGGCACAGAGAGATGAGCTGTTGCTTCATTTGCAAGGTGTATTTCGTTGCACGAGGGATGTTCTCCAAAATGTATGTAGATGATACAGTCGTGGTGACAGGATCGATTCAATAAATAATGTTCCGGCCAGTGAACACCATTCATTCGAATATCAAGTTAGCAATTGAGCACGAGGTGAATGACAAAATTAACTTTTGCGATATACAACTGACCGAATGGGATGATGGAACACCTCATGGGTCCGTCCACAGAAAACACAGTGGGATCTATCAGTACCTCTGTCTCTCCAGTTTTCTGCCGATGCGCTACAAAAGGAGTTTAGTTAGAAGGTGGAGCAATAGCTTTCACGGAAAATGCCACTGATCACGAACTTAAATAACTGGAGGAGATATTTCACTAAACGGATGTCCACCAGAAGCAGCACCGCATATTTCACGAGTGTGAAACGGATGCCAAATCGTGTGGGGAAATAAGTTTAGTCATCGTAAGAGGTTGGCATAGATGGTAAGGCTGACAAAACTGACGAACTTAGATTGTGGCCTCTTCCCTTGGAAAGGGACGTACTCGTTTACTGATTCTTCGGCAAACCACAGTTCAACACAGAGAAATAGTTCATGCTTCATGAAGGAATCTTCCAAACGCGCAGGATCAACTTGAAGCAACAGACGTTGTTCAAACACATCACACAGCTGTGCCGCTTCTTCGCGATACATTATTAGAAGAATCTTGCTGCACATTTTCTCTGTTACGAAATTCGGAGTTTGAGATCCGGGATCAATGTAACTCGGGTGCACTGCCTCTGGGACATGTGCCCGACAACTCAAACGATCCCAACGCAAGGGAGTTTCTGCCATACTCATGGACTTAGATTGAGCGGAGTTTGGAGTGGATAGAGCCTGGCTTCCGGATCGGAGATAGGCGCGCACTTGGTAGAACCTAAGATAGATTCATACAAAACAATATCAGGAATAGGGAAATACTTACCCTCGGTGGTAAAGATCTACGTTGTGAAACTCCCGCATCTCTATAACGAACGAAACGGTGGCCTGGATGACAGGCATGGCCAGCTGCAAGGCAGAAAAGCGAACAAACATGGAACGACTTCTAGTCGTTTTCAAAACAAAGAATACAAGTGACCATGGGTATTATTGAAGCAGAAACTCGTGTATATTAAACAGAGACTACAAAACCAAGTAGAAAAAATGAGGCTGTTGGTTATGGTTCTCCTCAATTTAGCGTTAAAGAAAACCGGTTTGAATATATAGATTTTGACTTCTGATTTAACCATCAAAGTTAGTAGGCCCAAATACACACCGGCGCTTAACTGCCGAAAACCATGTGGAAAGAAAACCATAGTAAAAAGTGGGAAGAAGAAAGGGAGAACATTGTACAAAAAACCCTATGACTCTAGACAAAATGATGGAGAACAAGATCCTTACACTCTTCAACAGCACTGACATGAACACATCTGAGCATTATGTCCGAGTAAGACGCCGCAAGCATCATTGACCTAGCATCCTTTGCGCACCTTAAACAATGTAAGTCCACCGCAAAAACATAAACGAACTTAGGCGATGCAGTTTAGCTAGAAAACTACATGACCGCTATCTTGTTTACTGATACGAACACGTCACTTACAAGTTAGGGAGATGTACTGGAAGTTGTGGAGCGTTTTACGTATGGTTCTGATTGTAGTGTGAAAGATAAGGTCAGGTCCAGGTGGCGTTTGTTAATTTGGGACACCTATGACTTTAGAGTGGTGTATCCCTGAATCTCAAGGGACGTGTACCATGCTACAGTGCAGGCTGTTTTGTCGCATGCCTGTGAAACTTGGCCTGTTGGAGCAGTGGGACTTAGACATCTTCAATTCTTCGGCAATAACTGTCTTAGCTCATGTGGATTGTTGTCGGTGAATCCGTAACGATAGGATTAGAAAGCGAGTGTTCGGTTGAAGAATCCGTCAAGCACCAGAAGTTGCGTTGGTTAGAACATGTATTACGCACGCCGAACTATCGTTTGCCGAAGAGTTCTGTTTTCCGTGCCTAATTCATAGTAGCGGAAGCAGAGGGGTGACCAACCCTTTACCTGGCAAAGGAGCATGAATAGGATTACGAAATGCTTGAATGCTGTCGGTGCTATTTACCTTCCAGGATGGACGCCGCGTGATCCCCACCGCGCCTAGTTGGAGAGACTACAAGATATGGCTGCCAGTCGATGTTAGTGGCGTTCTTGTTGTCAGCTTTTATCCAAATAGGATTAATGCTTGAATGCTGTCGGTGCTATTTACCTTCCAGGATGGACGCCGCGTGATCCCCACCGCGCCTAGTTGGAGAGACTACCTACAATGGCTGCCAGTCGATGTTAGTGGCGTTCTTGTTGTCAGCTTTTATCCAGATTGCCTGAATGAGTGTCCGGAGATGTGGGTACCTCGAAACGACTGCAGTAAGCCGGAACTAAGTTTCTTTCCCGTCCATCCTTATTCTTTTCTTCACAATAAGGCTTTCAAATAAATCATGGCAGCGAAGAATCACTGTTGAACAAGAATGTCATGTTGTCGATGATGATAATGAAGCAGCTGCCCAGGTAGACAGATCTGTCTACTACCTCAACCTGTTCAGCCGCAGGCATGAGGTTAGGGTTCGAGCCCACTCCACCATTAGCACTTTACACTGCAGGTGTGAAACGCATGCTTGATCGTGAGGCTGAATTATGCATATCATCGTGGTTCGAACCCGACCTCCGCCACTCGACTTCCCCTGTCTAGGCTTGGGCAACCTGACAGTATACCAGCTCTCGTGCTTCCTTCGGATGGCATGGCAGCTAGGCACCGAAAGGGCGCTACAGCTGAACGATTATTATTATTATTATTATTATTATTATTATTATTATTATTATTATTATTAAGTTTAGTCATCGTAAGAGGTTGGCATAGATGGTAAGGCTGACAAAACTGACGAACTTAGATTGTGGCCTCTTCCCTTGGAAAGGGACGTACTCGTTTACTGATTCTTCGGCAAACCACAGTTCAACACAGAGAAATAGTTCATGCTTCATGAAGGAATCTTCCAAACGCGCAGGATCAACTTGAAGCAACAGACGTTGTTCAAACACATCACACAGCTGTGCCGCTTCTTCGCGATACATTATTAGAAGAATCTTGCTGCACATTTTCTCTGTTACGAAATTCGGAGTTTGAGATCCGGGATCAATGTAACTCGGGTGCACTGCCTCTGGGACATGTGCCCGACAACTCAAACGATCCCAACGCAAGGGAGTTTCTGCTATACTCATGGACTTAGATTGAGCGGAGTTTGGAGTGGATAGAGCCTGGCTTCCGGATCGGAGATAGGCGCGCACTTGGTAGAACCTAAGATAGATTCATACAAAACAATATCAGGAATAGGGAAATACTTACCCTCGGTGGTAAAGATCTACGTTGTGAAACTCCCGCATCTCTATAACGAACGAAACGGTGGCCTGGATGACAGGCATGGCCAGCTGCAAGGCAGAAAAGCGAACAAACATGGAACGACTTCTAGTCGTTTTCAAAACAAAGAATACAAGTGACCATGGGTATTATTGAAGCAGAAACTCGTGTATATTAAACAGAGACTACAAAACCAAGTAGAAAAAATGAGGCTGTTGGTTATGGTTCTCCTCAATTTAGCGTTAAAGAAAACCGGTTTGAATATATAGATTTTGACTTCTGATTTAACCATCAAAGTTAGTAGGCCCAAATACACACCGGCGCTTAACTGCCGAAAACCATGTGGAAAGAAAACCATAGTAAAAAGTGGGAAGAAGAAAGGGAGAACATTGTACAAAAAACCCTATGACTCTAGACAAAATGATGGAGAACAAGATCCTTACACTCTTCAACAGCACTGACATGAACACATCTGAGCATTATGTCCGAGTAAGACGCCGCAAGCATCATTGACCTAGCATCCTTTGCGCACCTTAAACAATGTAAGTCCACCGCAAAAACATAAACGAACTTAGGCGATGCAGTTTAGCTAGAAAACTACATGACCGCTATCTTGTTTACTGATACGAACACGTCACTTACAAGTTAGGGAGATGTACTGAAAGTTGTGGAGCGTTTTACGTATGGTTCTGATTGTAGTGTGAAAGATAAGGTCAGGTCCAGGTGGCGTTTGTTAATTTGGGACACCTATGACTTTAGAGTGGTGTATCCCTGAATCTCAAGGGACGTGTACCATGCTACAGTGCAGGCTGTTTTGTCGCATGCCTGTGAAACTTGGCCTGTTGGAGCAGTGGGACTTAGACATCTTCAATTCTTCGGCAATAACTGTCTTAGCTCATGTGGATTGTTGTCGGTGAATCCGTAACGATAGGATTAGAAAGCGAGTGTTCGGTTGAAGAATCCGTCAAGCACCAGAAGTTGCGTTGGTTAGAACATGTATTACGCACGCCGAACTATCGTTTGCCGAAGAGTTCTGTTTTCCGTGCCTAATTCATAGTAGCGGAAGCAGAGGGGTGACCAACCCTTTACCTGGCAAAGGAGCATGAATAGGATTACGAAATGCTTGAATGCTGTCGGTGCTATTTACCTTCCAGGATGGACGCCGCGTGATCCCCACCGCGCCTAGTTGGAGAGACTACAAGATATGGCTGCCAGTCGATGTTAGTGGCGTTCTTGTTGTCAGCTTTTATCCAGATTGCCTGAATGAGTGTCCGGAGATGTGGGTACCTCGAAACGACTGCAGTAAGCCGGAACTAAGTTTCTTTCCCGTCCATCCTTATTCTTTTCTTCACAATAAGGCTTTCAAATAAATCATGGCAGCGAAGAATCACTGTTGAACAAGAATGTCATGTTGTCGATGATGATAATGAAGCAGCTGCCCAGGTAGACAGATCTGTCTACTACCTCAACCTGTTCAGCCGCAGGCATGAGGTTAGGGTTCGAGCCCACTCCACCATTAGCACTTTACACTGCAGGTGTGAAACGCATGCTTGATCGTGAGGCTGAATTATGCATATCATCGTGGTTCGAACCCGACCTCCGCCACTCGACTTCCCCTGTCTAGGCTTGGGCAACCTGACAGTATACCAGCTCTCGTGCTTCCTTCGGATGGCATGGCAGCTAGGCACCGAAAGGGCGCTACAGCTGAACGATTATTATTATTATTATTATTATTATTATTATTATTATTATTATTATATCATTTAATATTGTTTGCACTACAACGGCGTCAGATCCAAGAAGAGCTACGCCTGCGCACCCTGTGTCTGTGAGCGGACGTCCCGGGAGCACTTCGACCTGACAGACATTAGAGGCTGGTAGTGAGTCTTCTACAGTCATATCAGCGACGAAGTTTAAAAGGAAAGGTGAAAGAGGACAGTCTTGCCTGACACCATTCGATGTGGTGAACTCAGGCGAGAGTACCCCGTAGACCTTCACATATCCACGGGAGCTTGCGCACAGCACCTTAAGGAGGGTCGAAAAGTTATGGGGAAACAAATTTGCTCCACGGACAGGGCCATGGCGCCTGATGGTTCACAGAGCCAAAGTATGACAACCATTATTGAGTGGTGAAAGCAGTGTCGCTGTTCCAAAACCTGTCGGAGGCTGAAGACGTGATCGACGCAACCTCTTACAGGACGGAACCCAGCTTTGGTTTCACGGATATCTCTGCCTGTGTTAAGTCAATCTTCGAAGGACAAGACGGGAGAGCACATTCGACGCCACATACACCAGGATTATGCCACGGTGGTTTGCACACAGCGTCTGAGTGTCATTTTTGAAGATAGGACTAACTGTCGACATGCCCATCTCTGCAGGCACTTCCTCTTCACAACATATCTCGACAATGATCTTTGTTAGATAGGCCACCCTCGTTGAAAAGGGCTGAATACAGAAAGTGCGGTCCTGGTACATACTCATATTTTAATACGTGTATTTTGTTACTCGTTTCTTCTTTGAACGGGGAGTAGGGTTTACATTCCATTCGCCCGCATGCACCAGTTCCAGAGGTCGCGCTTCAGGAGACCAGCTAAACTGTCCTTCAAAACTCTTAATCCATCTTTTCGGTAGATGCTTTTGTAAGTAAATTAATGAGCGCTTTTTCCCCTTATGTTCTTTTACTTATGTTTTCACTAAACGTTACTGTCCTAGTGTAAGCGACCGATGAGTTGATATAGGGCACAGCTATTTCCGGAGGCAAAATTCTTCTCTATCTCCCGATCATTCGATGTCCACCAGAGCTCTCGGTCTTTCCTTAGGTTTTTCACTATTTCACATTTCAGGGATTTAAGTAAGCCGTCGTACTCGTTACTTGCTCGTACGGATTTTCTGGCAGCAATCAGGACCATCGATCTTGACGACATCTAGTGGTCATTTGATTGTATTGGAGATGCCAGATAGACAGCACTAAACGCGGCTAGCATGGCTCCTTTCACATTTTGCCATGTATCGTCCATGTGCTAACTACCAGCACAGTATTGGTTTACTGTAGAGGGTTGTTGAACTAGCTCAGGTCGCCACTGTTGAGCTATAGTGGCTTTTTTGAAGATGGTGGATTTACATGGGTCTTGCTGGAATGCTAGCGCCTGGAGAGAAACGAGCTATCAGACAGGCGTGCACTACGGCGTGATCGGAATGAGGTTGTGTGCCCCAGAAGGAACCTGAATTGTGGCTTTCCACTGGTAGCTGATGGCCACGTGATCCAACTGGGTCCACGGTTGGTTTGCAGTTGGGGGGGCGCCAGGTTACGTGATGCGAACGTTTATGCTGAAGTTCGTACTGGATAGAAACAGCTGATTGTCAGCGCACGACTGGAGAAGTCGCACTCCGTTGTCTGTGCGACGAGCACCGACCTCACACCAACCGCCCAAATGTGATTCCAAGGAGCTCAGACGACCGACTTGGACATTCACATTGCCCTCAAGAATCACATTGTAAGTGCTTCTTGCTCGACGAAGGAGACCGAATAGCTCTTGATAGAAAGTATACTTTCCGGCATCAGAACTGCAGTCCGTTGGGGCATACGCCGACACTACAAACAGGCGCCTATTTTACGTCAAAGCATTGGGCTTGATTGAGTTGGATAACCGGATGGCACAAAGACGACTGTTCACTGGAATTCAATCCAGCAAAGCGCGCTCTGCTCTGGTGCTGAGTGTAACTCCCACGCCATATATCGCGCGAATTATCGCTGCTGGATAACGGGACACACGGAGGGAGAAAGGTGAAGAAGCTGAGTTCGTCCTCGGTCCTCTAAGATCTATAAGCACGCTTGGGTTTTGTAAGTGTTTCGGCGACACAGCATACATCAATTTTAAAGGAGTATAAAATCCCAGCGAGCATGAACTGTTTGCCAATTTGACTTAGAGTACGGACGTCAAAAGCTTCTACGTGTGAAGGACCTCGTATACTTAGCAAGGTTAGTTGTTTTATTGGACCAAGTGGTTAGAGCGCGAATTTACTGACCGGAAGGTCCGTGGTTCAAACCCGACCTCTGCCTCTCGACTCCCCCTGTCTAGGCTAGGGCAACCTGGCAGTATACCAGCCCTCGTGCCTCCTTCGTGTGGCATGGCAGCTAGGCACCGAAAGGGTACTACAGCTGAAGGGTTTATTGTTAATAGGCGGCAGTGTGCATAAGGCACATCGTTCAGGTAAGTGGCAATAAAATGATCCCGAAACGTTCGCTGGTGTGGTGGGAAGGAGGTGAGGGGGACACCGGTGGACAAAGAACTGTACGGGCAAATAATACTTTCCGGTCGCCCAGGCCGATGAAGAGGGTTTGGTTAAGGAACCCCACCTTGGGCGTTTGGCTCAAAAGTCTGAACCACAAGGTAATGGGAGGATGTAGCATTTTTCTCGGGGACCCTGTCCCTAGCCTGACTCAAAAGCCTGACACGCGAGGCAGCGGACAAAAGGGTTTTCTTCGGGGACCCTTCCCGGAGCCGATAACTCAATAGTCCGACCTCGGCTGCAGGGGGGTTAGCCTAATCCGAGGGCGAGGAGAGTAAGGTATTGCTGTCTCATTACTGATGTGGCTGCGCACAGTGGATACCTGTGCACCAGACTCTTTGCTTTCAAAAGTATTTCGACTGTATTGAACAATGCGCTGACGGTCATGCTAAACCGTTGGGTGCTTGGAGTGTGTGGTTTTTGGGGTCCACCTCTTCTAATCAGTCCCTCCTCGAAGGAAGGCAGTATCGCTGTTTCTATGTATTTGGACACGATATTCGTCTGTAGGAAACACCTTACTGCCTTCGAACTCCTCAAGCATCCTCAGATCACCTCGTACCATGATTGCTCGTAGCACGAGGTCTCGCTGCTCTAGGTCTGACTGCTCCGCTTTAGCCTTCTTGGCATGGTTGTACCTTTTGGAACGAAGTTTCAGCACGTGTGGCCCGCGGGATCACTGCAGCACCCAAGTCCGGTAAAAGCTTCAGATCTTACTAGGTTCCCCGGGTTGTCCGGCCCACTTAAGCGAAAGCAGTACGTTCATCGAAAAACAACTGTCGCTTGTCCGTATGTGACAACGTCCAAGTAGACTACGAAGATCTGATGAGCTTCCCCTTCAGGGACCACTTGTTCTCCGCAGATTTCGATCCCATGGAGTGAAGAAAGTTTACAAAGAATACTTGTTGCAGGGACTACCATTCCAATCAAGGTTTGGGTATTCCGTGCAAGTGTAACTAGGAGCGATCAGAGACCTCCACGAAGATGTAGCCAAATTTTCGAAGAGACCCAGCAATTACAGCACGCTACAATTTGTCTGGCACTCAGCATTTCAAATGGCAGCTCAAATTTATCGGTGGCTCTGTAGTCCAGCAAGAAAATAGCGTGGCAAACTTCCGTTCAGTTAGGAGGATCGTGATGGGTAGACAACAAAACATAACCGATAAAAGATAAAGATAATCGTTCAGATGCCATGCCACCTGAAGGAAGTACGAGGGCTGGTATATTGGCAGGTGGCCCAATCCTAGAGAGGGGAAGTCGAGGCAAAAGTCAGGTTCAAAGCGCGGACCTTCCGGTCAGTAAATTCGTTCTTTAAACACTGAGCACAGCCGATGGGTATTGTGAACAGGGCGCAGGTCGGTAGATTGTTCGAATTACACCCCTGACGTTCGCTTTCGCTTTGGCAGTAGCCGATGGCAAGCTTTTCGTCAATTTCACAGACTGTCTCACCAACCTGTGCAGGTCGACAATTCACAGGTCGAAGTAAGCAGAAAAGACGACGATTGACATTATCACCTACGTTCCGTTTCTTTAGCCCGTGTGCACTCATAGCTCTATCTCTTTTCAGGCTTAGTGAAGGCTGACATTCGCTTGTTGTGCTTTCGATTGAACGAATCGACCCAAAATGCACAGTGAAGGTTTGACAGTTGAACGGATACACTATCAACTCATTACGTTTGAGTTCAATTAGTTGTCCCACAAAAGCTGACCACCACCAAGTGCGTTACACACCTGAGCTCTAGACATTCATCGACGTGCTCATCATCACTGACAGCAACAGCGGATAGGAACAGCAGTGCTTCCTTCAGCTCGGTTTAAGCTATCATTTACAAACCATCTACCGAGGTTACGTTTGTTCCAGCTACTACGGTCTCAGTCACGGGAAATGTAAGAAGTGGAAAATACGGCCAAGTATTAGAGGCAATTGCATGATTGATTAGTTCGGGGATCGGACCAGCTTTCCATTGACGGCTTTGATACACGAGTGATACTGACTTAGTGTCATTAGACATTGGTGAGTTAAGTCCCGAGGTTTCCATCCGGGGAGGTGACAGTTGTCAACCCGACGACTCCATTAGTTGGTGTTTTTACAGTTCATTGCCAGGTCATAGATTGTCAACCTCTCGGTTGCTTCCACTCGGCACAAGGCTAGGCGAAAAGGGGCATAAGAGGTAGACAGTCCTCTGGCATGCGAAGTACACAGGCTAACTGGCGTAACCAATGAGACATGAGTTTGGCATCCACCGTGAGAGTTCCTTCCTCCCAAAACGATCTGGCATACCACAGCAGCGCTAATCCCATGTACCCACCAGACCGGACCAATGCATTAGATACACCGATTATCAAACATTGACAGCTATTGTAGGTATTCAGCACGTAAAAATCACGTTTCTGGTCCATTAAGCCGTACAAATAGCAACGCGGCAGTGTAAACTTTACCTTCGAAAGACAAAGTGACGTCACGCCGGAGACATATTAAAAGCCGTCCTGGCCTTCCAGTACCTCCGTCTCCAAATAGTCTAACAAAAATTATACAATTGCCTAGGTAGGTAGGTGTTTCGTCAGCCATTTGACGAAGGACACCATCCTTCTGCTTGAAAGGAAGCGATTGCCATGCATATTTGCAACAACTTAAAATCTCCAGTTCCACGCGAATTTCTCCCAAACCGTTCTTGCATGACAGATATGCTCGTATTTATGGACAACTTAACCCAAACTGAGGACGAAGGACGCCATGCTTTTCGACTTTTTGAAAGCATTTGGTCGAGTACCACACGTCGTGCTGCTTCACAAACTCGAGTCTCATTTGATTCTAGGGAAAATTCTACACTGAATTAGGACGTTCCTAAGAGACAGAATATTCCGAGTGAAAGTAAGATCGACCTACTCTTCTCCGGCGCCGGTCTCAATCGGAGTTCTTCAAGTTTCCGTTTTTTGGACCACTTCTGTTTCTGATACACGTCAGCGACCTTTCAGATGTTCTTACGAGTCCATGTCTACTTTTTGCGGACGACTTGAAATCCTGGAGTTCCAACGCTAGTGCCCTCCAAATGGATATAGACGCTGCAAAGCAGTGGTCACTTGACTGGCACCTTCCTCTGAATGACGAAAAACGCGTCCATATCAGTCGAAGGAAACTCAGTGAAAGCCTATGTCATGCAAGGTGAGGATGGACCATAAGACATCACGAGGATAGATGCCAAGAAGGACCTGGGTATCTGGTTCTCTTCAAACATGTCCTTTTCACTCCACCATGAGAAATCGGCCCAAAAGGTATTTACCGATCTACGGATGATCCGGCGCATCTTCTCTCGTGTAACTCGCCTGGAGTTCCAAATACTCTATAGGGCCTGTGTCAGACCACAACTCGCCTACTCAGGACGCACGAAGCACGTAACCCTTGATGAGCGTGCCTAGCAAGCTGTTACAAAAATGGTTGCCAGCCTTAAATTCATGGACTCTGACATTAATCTCATGGATTATCGTCGCCTTTGAGGAGACTCAACTCTTAAGCATGTCCTGTTTGAACAAGATTTGGCCGACGGTTTTTTCACCGTCGACCCAGCAAACACACGACGCGGACGTGGTGAGGAGACTTTCAAGCTCAGAGCGCACACTTTCACTAGACAATTTTTTCCATTTCAGGTAGTCGCTGGGTGAAATAACCTTAATCCGACGGCTGCCCACGCTCCATCTAAGGCCCAGTTCAAAGCACCATCAGAAACTTTTATGCGACTCCTCGCGCTGCTACGCCCACTGCCCCACGTTGAGAAATTAAATAGCAGTTTTACATCCTTTTTTCGTTTGTGCCTTTCAGATGAACGGCAGCCGCTGAACGACAACAACAAAACGGACCCGGGAAACTTGGGCGACAGCCTCGATCCTACACATCAACCCGTGAATTCATTAGTATACGACACGGTGAGATACATCGAGTTAAAACTGCTCGATTCCGAGTGGTCCATATTCTGACCAATCATTGAATGTCTTGGTTTTTTCGCAGTTGACCAGCGACATATTCATCCAGTGGGCATAACGGTCGGTTTTGCGAGTGGGTTGCCTGTGCGCACAATGCTTTATGCTTATAGCTTAGCTTCTTCCACTCTCGTTCTTCATCCAACTTCCATCAACTGCATGGTTGCGCGTTGGCACCAGTCTTCCAGCAAGATGACTCGGATATTGGTGAGCTGTTGGGACACGTAGAAGTTGCTGAGTGGAAATTTTCGGCTCTCATCTGCTTAATCTGAATGAAAAGCGGGATAAACGTTGCATCATCCCCTCCGGAAGGAGCTACCTTCTTCAGCTAAACCTTTCGTTTCTAATTGACAGCAAAGTGACCAAAATGAGCTCAAAGTGGTATTACAGTTGGTGGGCCCCAGGTGGTTCGCTTTGAGCTCCTGAACTGAAGATTTGTGCTGTTCATGAACAGGAGATATTGAGCACTGTCGCCCGTCGCCGACCATCGACCCCGAATCCTTCGGGAGTTGGTCATGGGAAGTGGATCATCAAATCACCGCTTCCCGTTGGCCGAAGCACCCATGACAGTTCTCCATAAAAACCACTCTTCTAAGCTTTGTAACCATTATATGTCCCGATACCTTTACAGCAGGGAAACTGTTTAACATTTTTCCACGCAAGCGTTGTTGACACACTCGTCGGATAAAACTTTCTAGTGGTTTTAATGGTCCTGGCCAGCCTGTATTAAATCCGGAACGGAATATCAATGTGTTTCGCTCTAGGAGAAGCTGGCATTCACCGAAAATGGAGTGACAAATCCAAAACCCACAAAAGATTCATTTAAATAGGGGCACGGTTTTGTACCTTGGCGTAAATTGCGTCATTATTGTTGCGGTGCTTGTATCGGTGTTCTGCTTCCATTACTACATTACGTATTCTGTCAATGGCATAAACGCCTTTTGTTTGAATACGAAACGCGCATTTGCAGGATTTCAGGCAATACAAACGTGGTTACCAGCGTCGAATTCCTCTTCTGATTCTGCTCACGCCTACGGTGGTCATTGCTAGCTCTGATGTAAAAACATTGCAGACTATCTCCGGATTTTATTATATATGAGAACTGTTCAAAAAAATATCCCTGGACAACCATTCACGGATACACGGATTGATCCACGGAATCGTAACTTTTGCCCAGGTTTCCTGGGTCGGCTTTGTTCTTGTTCAACACCAGTCGTCCGGCTGAAAGGCACAAGTGAAAAACGGGTGTAGCACTGCTCTTTATGTTCTCAGCGCGGGCAGTATGCTCGCCAGCGCGAGGATTCGCATAAATAAGTGTCTAATAATGTTTTAAACTGGGTTCTAGAAGGAGCGTGGACAACCGTCTGAGGAAGGTCAGTCCACACAGCTAGCACCGAAGTGAGAAAAAATTTTGCCTCATGAATGTGTGCGCTCTGAGATTGAAAATCTTCTTACCATGTCCACGCCACGTGTTTGCTGGGTCAACGGTGCAAAAGCCGTTGGCCAAGCTTTCTTCGAATAGGGCGTAAGTAAGAATTAGGTCTCCTCGGAGGCGACGATACACCAGGGGAAAGAGATCAAGCATCGCGAGACTGGTATCGTAGTCCACGGCTTTGCGGCCGGTTACCATTTTCGTAGCGGCTCGCTGGACATGCTCAATGAGGGTGAAGTCTTTCGTGCGTCCTGAGTAGACAACTTGGTTGGCGTGTTCCAGGAGCGGTCTGACGTAGGCCCCATAGATTATCGGAAGTCCATGCGAGCAATAAGAGAGAGGGTGCATCGGATCATCCGTAAAATGGCGAATGCCTTTTGGGCCAATTTCTCATGGTGCAGCGACAAGGACCCAGATGCCCAAATATTTTTTGACGTCCATCCTCATTATATTTTCGGGTCCTATCTTACCATGCATAACAAAGGCATTCGTTGAGTCTCCTCCAAATGACTTATGGACTCACTTTTTCTTCATTTAGAGAAAGGTACCTGTATCATCTATTGTGTTGACAATGAAATTCCCCACGTTTATTATGTCCCCATTTGTAAACCCCGCCCCACCTTTGTGTTTAGTGTGAATATATGAACTGACGTTTGTTTGTCCTTACCACTTCACCCATTTGGCCTTGAGGTCACCCGGTCATTTGTATCTGACTTTGCACGTGTGACTGTCGCACGTGTCGACTTTTGGAACAATTGTGAAAGAAACCGGATCCAAGGGCGGGGAAACGATTGAAGCTGCGGAGGAAACAATTGCCATGCAGTGTGCTTCTAGTCGTAAACGTAGTGTAGCTGAGAAGGCTTTAGGACTGCTCAGCTTTAGGAGTATCGGATTAAGCGGGGGTTCGAGCTCCAGCGGGCTCTCTTAGGGGCACATGGCAAAACTGAGTTAGCTAAAATTGGCTCACAAGATGAAGTCTCGGAACCAGTGACCTCAAATGAACGATTAACGGGGTACGTGAAACTGTCAGACGGATGAAAGACCACTAAGATATGCTGATGATATCAGAGGGCCATCCCCAGGGCCAAAACCGGCCCTCCGTCACTACAGTGTCAGCCACTATGGACCTACCAAGGGCTTGAACTATCATACTTTGATGGTAATCCGTGTCATTACTGGAAGTTCACCCGCCAATTTGAGTTATACATTGAGGGCAAGGTGCAGGACGCCGGTCAGAGGTTCCTTTATCTGATCCACTACTATCAAGGCGACGCGAAGGCGGCCATCGAAAAATGTGTGATGCTCCTGCCGGAAGTAGCATACTCCAGGGCATGGGAAACTCATTGGTCAGCCTCATATTATCGCTCGCTGTCTACTAGAAAGCCTGTTTCGTTTTGCACGACAGACCACTGGAGCAGCCAAGTCCTTGTCGGACTTGTGTATAAAAATGCGCAGTTGCGAAATTGCGCTGACGCAAATGTGTTACGTCTCAGACTTGCACTCACTAGCGGTTGTAGAGAGAATTGTGCGTTCTCTTCCTTCGCCATTGCAGCACAAATGGGCTGAGGTGGCAGATAAGATATCTGTGAGTGGCCGGGATCCAACGTTCACAGACTTGACGGAGTTTGTGAACACGCGCTCTCGTGTTGCAAGGAGTCGGTTCGGGCAACTGGCTCGAGATGGGGACGTAAGACGCCCCCCTGTAACACCGACTTCTACCAACCAAGCCCCTAAACGGGACGGTTATGCCAATTTCCTAGCCAACATCAGACAAGACGCAGACGGTCGTCCAAGTGCTTGCGCATTATGTTTACAGCCCCACTCAATTTCTAGTTGCCAGCAGTTTTTGTCTATGAAAGTTCCTGACAGGTGGAAATGCATACGAGAACATAATGCCTGCTTTGCCTGTTTAGGGGACTCCCACATGGCCAAGGATTGCAAGCTAGTAGTTCGATGTGGCCAACCGGGTTGCAGGGGTCGACACCATAGTTTGTTACATACATCACAACCCAGAAACAAAGGTTCGACGTCCTCAGAGCCGGAGGTTTTGTGTGCCTTAACTCAAGGTAGTCGACTTCCGGCACGCTTAGGAGTTATTCCTATCAAGCTGGACAGTCCTGCAGGAAAGGTGACAACGTATGCATTTTTAGATGCTGGGTCCGACACAATACTAGTAAAGCGGAACCTTTTGGTGAAAAATGGGGTCAGGCTGCTACCCACGTCTATGGTTATTGATACACTGGGTGGTTCCATGGGATGCACGTCGGAAGCTAATGATATCAGGCTTTTTTCAATGGATGAAAGTCATTCGGTAGATATTGACAAGGCATTCGTCGTTGACAGCTTACCTATGCAGGCTGTATCATCTATCAAAGAGGCGGCTCGCAAGTGGCCTTAAGGAAGTTGCCTTCGACGGACTGACTGAAGGCGACGTAACAATCCTTATTGATTGTGACGTATCTGAAGCGCACTATGTCTTCAGCCAGTGCCTGGGGGGCAAAAAACAGCCGTTTGCTTTGAAAACCTTACTCGGTTGGGTAATTCTTGGTCCGATGAAAAACGGGACGAAGCAGAAGGTCGTCAGTCATTGTATACCCGGGTGCAGTTAGGGCATCCAGGAACATTTGCAGCGACTGAACAACTCGGAATTCGCAGGCACTTCAGCATCAAACACTAGTCTCTCAGTAGAGGATCAAAGAGCACTGTTGATAGCAGAGACTGGTGCGGTGCGAGTAAGTGGGCAGTGGCTAGAACCGCTCCCATGAAGGATTACACACTTGCCCTACCCGATAACTTCCAGGTGGCTAGAAAACGTCTAGATAATCTGAAAACTAGACTGTGCAAGGATCGTGTTTTACACGGAATTATGATGAGGTGCTTCGCGCATACATGGAGAAGGGGTACATTGAACGGGTGGCAGATGTTCTCACATTATCATTTAATTCAAAGCAGTGGTATCTCCCACACCATCCGGTTATTAGCCCAAAAAAGCCAGAAAAGATTCGGGTTGTATTTGGCTGCGCTGCCAAATGTCATGGTGTATCCCTGAACAATCGCCTGAATCCGGACTCTGATTCAAACACAAAACTTGCAAATGTTATGCTGGTCTTTCGTTTAGAGCAAGTGGCTGTGGCAGCTGACGTCGAAGAAATGTTGCTACAGGTCAAGGTTGACCCCTGTGATAGAGGTGCTCTGAAGTGCCTTGTAGCACAGGCTAACCGACGGGAGGGAAATGATGTCATGTGCCCATTAATGTCTCGGCTCTCCTGTTGGATGAATCTACGGTCGTGGCTTGGTTACTGCGTTACAGGCGATATCTATTGATTAAGACGGGCAGAGCAAGAAAAGGGACCCTACTCTCCGGTGTTATCAGAGTATTCGAACTCCGCCAAGCACGTAATTGTCTGATAAAGATGGTGCAATCCAGTCACCTCGCGCAAGTGCTGCATCAGGTTAACGCTTCTGTGCTGGATGCGAAGCGTTCCAGCTTACGAAACTTGTCACCTCTTTTGATCGGCGGCATTTTGTTCGTGGGAGGCAGACTTAGTTACTCGATTTACAGCCAGTCAGTCAAACGTTCAGTTCTTTGGAGCCGACATCCAGTTACTGCCTTGATCATACGACACCTTCATGAAGTATACAAGCACTGTGGATTAGGGCAGGTCTTGGATTGTACTCGACTGCGGCATAGGATTAGCAATGGGACCGGCGCCGTCAAACGAGTGACGGTGCGTGCTCTTTATGCAGGCTCCGGTTCGCACAGCGCGGTAAACAAATGACGGCTGCATTACCAGCAGACAGAGTAGGAGTGGGTTGGTGCCCCTTCGAGTGCGTGGG
>NW_008751785.1:859595-874147 GCF_000715545.1 Opisthorchis viverrini
ACCAGAAATGGAAACCGTTTCATCGTCGTCATGATTGACTACCTACCCAAATGGTCTGAAGCTGTGCCAGTGAAGCAGCAAAATGCCCGTACGATTGCGTCGGTGATAATTTCCGAATGGGTATCACGCTACGGAGTACCAGTCATTTTACACTCGGATCAGGGCCCAGCCTTTGAGAGTATTTACTGCGGGAAACGTGTGCACTTCTGGAGAACCATAAAACAAGGACAACACCGTACCACCCTGAAGGGAACGGTCTGGTGGGCGGCACCAACAGGAAACAAATCAATTATCTTGCTGGCGTATTCTGGCGTCGTTGGTTAAGGGAATATCTGCCAACGTTGCAGATGCGCACCAAGTGGCTCAGAGCAACTCAAGAATTGAAACGAGGGGACTTAGTTCTGGTTTCTGGTGAGGACCTGCCTCTTGACAAATGGCCTCTAGGAGTAGTAGATAGATGTGAGGCGAGCTCAGATGGCCTAGTAAGAACCCTGCATGATAGAATGGCGGGCAGCGTTCTTAGGAGAGATATTAGAAAGGTGTGTTTACTGGAGGGACGCGATTAGGCCTGTGCTACATCGAAGTTGGCACTTGTGGCAGGAGTGGACTCGAACCATTCGTGTCGGTGGCTAATGGGGTACCTAAGAATGGAGCTGAGCGTATGTAGAGGGCAAGAAGCGGGGCGCCCGCCGAATCAACGTGGAGAAATTGGCGGGCGGTGTATCATCTATTGCGTTGACAATGAAATTCCCCACGTTTATTATGTCCCCATTCGTAATCCTCGCCCCACCTTTGTGTTTGGTGTGAATATATGAACTGACGTTTGTTTGCCCTTACCACTTCACCCTTTTGGCCTTGAGGTCATTTGTTGAGGCCATTTGTATCTGACTTTGCACGTGTGACTGTCGCACGTGGGAACCTGTTTGCTTCCTTGCTTTGTACTTTTGTGATCCAAGTGAACTGTTTGTTTTGGACGCGTATCTACTGTCGAGGTTTGTATAAATTGTGAATTTCTCGTACCCTAATAGTACCATATAGAAACCCGGCTCCGACTTTGTTTTGCCTACCCAGAGGTTCTGGTATTACGCGTCACTCGAAGATACCGTTCGACCGTTACAGTGCCAGTTCAACGACCAATGCTTTGTAGCGTCTACAACCATTTGGAGGGCACTGGCATTGGAACTCCAGGATTTCAAGCCGTCCGCAAACAGTAGACATGGACTTGCAAGGAATCCTAGAGGGTCGCTGACGTAGATCAGAAACAATGGTTGTCCCAGAACGGAGCCCTCAGGAACCCCGATGAAGACCGGCGCCGGAGAAGAGTAGGTCGTGCTTATTCTCACTCAGAATGATCTGTCTGATAGAAACGCCTTGATCCAGCGAAGGATTTTCCCTTGAATTCCGTATGAATCGAGTCTGTGGAGCAGTGGGACGTGTGGGACCCTATCAAATGCTTTTGAGAAATCGAGAAATATGGCATCCGATATGAGTTTTTCGTCCTTGGCCTTGGTTTAAGCTGACCATGTACACGAGTATGTTTGTTACGCAAGAACAGTTTGGGAGAAATCCGTGTTGAGTTGGGGATATCGGTTTGCCGGATGTAAGATGATCTAGGATAGCTCGCTTCAGAATGTGTTCCATCACCTTGCACGGCACGCTAGTGAGGCTTATATGCCTGTAGCTGCCAGGCGATAGTCGGTCAGCAGTTTTGTAGATTGGCATGACAACGATTCCTCCCAAGCAGAGAGAAGGCGGCCTTCGTCAAGCGACTGACGAAACACCAGGTATAAATGATTTGCCAGTGTAGACGATATTTCCTTCAGGATCCTTGGATGAATCTCGTGGGGCCCCAACGCGCAGAATGGGTTGATCTTGTGCAAGCAATGACGAATATCCTCCGCCGTGAAGACCAAGTCGGTTAGAGGCTATTCGACGTTACCCCTTGACAAGAGTGGATGTGACGAGGACGCTGGGGTTGAATATAGACCTGCATAGTGTTCTTTGTAAACCTCAGATACCAGTGTTGGGTAACTCGTGGGTTCTCCGTTCCTGTCCCTCAGTATGAACGCGGACTGTTATTTGTTCAATGATCTGGGCTAACGAGGGGCTATTTTAGGGTGAACGATCCTTTCCCAGTCTGTTCCATCTGGCCTATTTTTTATTCTGTGCTGAATCTTGCGCTATTATTTCTTCTTTCTTTGCCACGCACCCCTGTCAAAGCAGGCTTTTGGATATCCAGGCCACTAGGAACTCGAGTCTTTCTATATATTTTCATCTTTTCTGTTTAATCTGTCGCAGATTTTTCTTCTGCTCGGTCATTATGGATGCACACTTCTATTCATCCGATTCCGTCGGGAGTGCAATAGGCATCCGATTTGCACCCGCTACTTCCACAGTTCCCAACCCCACACTTTCTGCCATCTCACAACTTCAAACAACATTCGATACTTCGACCGATCCTCAACAAGAGCTCGAGATTAACAAGCATCCATCACGTTCATGATCTCCATCGTTGTCGCGATGCTGTCCCTGTTGGTACTGGTATCACAAATCTTTTGGTCCCAAAGCACGAAAATGTCAACCGCCTTGTTCCTTCAAGCTACGTTTCAACAGCCCTTCAAGCATCCCTGCCAGTCGGTAACGGCGACGACTGTCTATTGCGCTCCTTGCACTAGTCCACATCACCGATCGCTCAAGTTGTCTACGTTTCGCCGTAGACGCGGAGGCTGAAGTTAATGTGCTACCACACAAAAATCCGCTTCCTGACTACGCTTCTTATTCGTCACAAGCCGCCGACGGTACCGGCATCGCTACATACGGCGAACGTTTCCTCACCCTTGAGCTCGGATTGCAACGTGCGTTTAGGTAGATTTTTCTTTTGGCCGACGTCCAAACACTCATATTTGGCGGAGACTATCCAACCCGTTGTAACTTATCCGTCGACGGGCAACGTAGACGTCTCTTGGGCATACTAACTTCCTTCTCAATCAACTGAATTGGTGCCACACCCTCATCCACAGGTATCGAAGTAACCTTACCTGGTTCCCATTTTGCTGGCATCCTCAGTGGTTTTCCTACCCTTCTAATCCATGTCAGTACGCTTAACTGGTCAATCTTTCCGTCGTTCACCACATCCACACGAGAGGTCCACCTGCCCATGCCAATCTCAGCCGACTTCACCCAGATTAACTTCCGAGAAATTAAAACTGGATAAGAGATTGTGCAGATTACCGTCCCATCAATAACGCCACTTTCTCAGACAGCTTCCCCATCCTACATATCCATGCCTTCGCGAGTGCCTTGTGTCACACAAATATTTCCTCCAAACTCGGCCTAGTACGTGCATGCTAGTGACTGGTGCTCTCAGCCTAACTGATAAAAATCAAACCAAAGGTAGCTTTTTTCTTCATTTCCAGAGCGCATTCTGCTATATATATCCGTCTGATGATTTGTCCCACAGCTCACTAAAAAACATCGGGGTACGCTTCTGCTTGACATGGTAGCTCACACCAACGCTCCGACGCCGTTTGGCCGTGGTGCATTCGCCCTGAATATCACCACCCCATTCACATAGTCTCATTGGCAGCTGTCATTTCACTTGCCTCCTCCGCGACTTGCATTTACCAGCACTCGTATGCTGTTTGCTTGTTCGAATTGACGGAGCTGTCTTTACTGGCATTGCTTCTGGCTGACCAGAAAAAAACTGGTAGCTGGACTGTTTACTAATGCAAAAACCGCATTTATGACTGCTTAGGTGGTTTTTCACCCTGGGATCTGGTAGCACGCACGACGGATGAACATTTCGTACGGTGAACGGGCACGCACTGTAGGGAGGGTCGCTTAGCTACGTTGCAAAATGGTGCGTTCATATAAACGCCACCCCTCTAGCACGGTTGCATCACCCATCACCGGTGGTTCTCAGCATGAGCTTTAAATTCAGTAAATCAAAAAGCACCGCTGACTTCTGTTTGTAGCTCTGGTGTTGGACTCGCCTCGGCTGCGTTATTTATCTGACAATGCCATAAACCACAGCTGAAAACTGGCTTCTCCTCTGTCAAAATATTAAAAATTAAAAATAAGAACAATATACCCGGGATAGTTATAAGATACCCTGCGATGCTCATAACCTACACCGACGAGCATAGCTGTATCTGCCTTTGTCAGTCAGCAAGCTACACTGCCTCAAAACCCATTTCGTCAAACAAAAAACACACCTACGTGCTGCTCCTAGGAGCAGGCGTGTAGCGGCCGTTCGATCTGATTAGTGCATTCGCATCCACCGTCTTCCTCGTGCTTTGTTTTGTTCCAACTCTCATAACGTGCATCACGAGACAAGACGTGACTTGTCTGCACCCTTGGCCGATGACAACGCCTACGTGATCCCTCTCTAGGGGAGGGAGTATTTGTACCGGTTACCCTTTTGCCTAATTATTCCTTTAATCAATTTCACGATCGGCACCTACTACCGTTTGTCTCTCTCACAACCATGCGTGAACATCGCGACATGAATACAACATGTCAACTCCCGTTCCATGACCTTTTGAAGAACGCCAGGTGATTTCACATTATCATTTTCCCGTTCCACGCATAGCGACGCTATATATATCTATATAAGGATAAAACGCGGTCAACCACACACACATGCGCATCATGCGCGCATCAGAACACAGACCTGCTCAACACACTAAAAGCTGCGGAACTTGTAACAGTGAATCTGCCAGAAAATAACACAACTACCTGCACCCAAACGAACTCGGAGGAACTATTGCTGCTTACACTCAGAACGACAAGTACTCCGTTTGAAACTTTTTTATTTTTGGCATCTTATTTGACTTGATTAAGGTACACCTAGTTGTTGTAACCTCAAGCTCTCAAAACGCAGATTTTATTGGTGTCTCTTGCCTTCTGATTTATCAAGTGATTTTTGTTGTTTACAAAAGAGAACACTAAAAGACACATGCAATATATACATATACATACAAGGAGACTTCAGGCTCTCCACTACCAGCATCCTAGGTCAGTGTCGAAAGTTTCATCGTCGTGCACCACTTATAGAATAAAGCTGATAGCAGTGCTTCGGGTGCTCACAATCTCCTTCTCCCCTGTCCTAGTATTGTCCACCTCACTGATAATTTCCAGGAGATCAAGTCCACCACCTCATAAGATCCGCCCCCGCAATGCCTACGTGTTTGGTTCCCCGAAAGCTGTTGCCCGACCACTTACTACTTATATACTGTCCCTGTTTACAGCAACCCATTGTTTGTACAATGGAGATCATATATTTGAATTCTTTTGGAAAGAAAAACTACCATCATTTATTCGTCCATTCTAACCAATCCAACGGCTAGCCTACATGCTAGCCACCTCAGCGATAAAGTCCTTTCCTCCCCAAAACCTGGCACCTACTTTGGTCCACCTAGCAATTCGTTTCTGGATCAGCAAACAATTCCACCTTTTTCTGGGCCCATTTACGGTACTGCAATCCCATTGTAGATTTTTTATATACAATGTTTCATCCAATGCCTCCTGGCACTCACCAGAAGGCACTGGCCCCATCCCATTCCTTCCTCATCCCCCTCTTTCGAAGCTTCAAACTTCGGCTCTAGTTGCCCAAACACCCCGTACGACCGTTGTTCATTCAATCTGGATGGTCTCTAGGCCACAGTCACATGGTCCCCTATCTGAAGAGAAATTATCCTTGGCTCTGCATCCGTTTGACTCCATCTGGTCAATCCCCCCGCCCAACCCGAATCCAGCTGTCAGAGAAATGCGTATCCCATCTCCGATTGCAGCATCCTTGATGACCATTACGGGGCTCCACATAAACTGAATTATGTCAGTGTAATGATGGCGTGACACTGGCATACTCAGTGACACTCCCACAACATTTTTTTAGAATGTTAACCGCAAACTCCCGCCCACTCGAGCCTGTAATTGCAACTGATAGCGAATTTTTCACCTAACCCCAACCGCCTCTTGGACGGGTTAATTCTAGCCAACCTGGTTTTCTGCTGCAATTTTGGTTTGCCTCTTACAAAATCTCAATTCCATACACGGTGTTCTTTTGGTCCTATTCAGTAGCGCTGACGCCCCATCGGGCCAAGGTCACGCATGACCAACGATGATTCTCACTTTCGGTCAAACTTAGCCGGCTTCACCTTTGTACTAGTCGGACCTCATGCCCATCATCTTGATTCTTCTCGGTACCTGCAACGGCGACGACATTTCATGTAATAAGCATGTCTCGTTGGTTGTACCTTCCTCCTCGCTGTGTTACTGCCAGCCGCGTTCAGGTTGCAACGACCCAATCATTTCTCCATCAGTATCTCCCTACAAGTTGGGAAATGAACCTATTATTATAATTTTCAATAGATATTGTTCACTGTTTATGAAATTGTTCTCTTTTTCACGCACTTTTCAGTACCCGCAAGACCCCCTCAGTAGTGCTTTCTTCTGACCGTAAACGTATGACCGTGCCTGACGGTATGCCTACCACAAGTTTGGAATGAACAATTATTGTTGTTATCATATCCCCGTAGCCCCGGAAAACATCCCTTAAATGGCTAACACATCACTGTTTGGTCTTCCACAATTCATGTGTATGCTTTTTGGTGTTCTGGATGAAGTTTTAACCTCTAAAGTTTTCATGGACGACTTTCTGCGTGGTTTGCCATTGGTCTATTCCTATTTATTCGACGTGTTCATTGCTCCAGACAAGCATCCAGCTCATCTCAAGGCAGTATCTGAACGTCTTTTATGTTACAACAGACGTAAGAACATTGGCAACTGCTTGTTTGGTGTTACTAGTCTGGATTATCTCGATCACAACATTGATTCAACCGGTATCCCACCAACATCCGATCGAATTTCGTTTTAGAATCTTTTTCGACATCTACCACTCTCGCCATCATCAATTATTATCGGCAGTTTATCCCTCATTAGGCAAATAGTTCACAGCCCCTGACCGATTTACTTGAGTCCGAAGAAGTATCTGTTGCTTTGCCTCCCCCCGTCATTGCAGCTTTCGAAAGAACGAGGCAAGCCAACGTTCAAGCCGCAAAACTATCTTTTCTCGATACCCACGAAAACAAAGCTTATTTTGACAATTGACGCACCGGAAGCTGTCGGCGCTGTACTCAATCAAGTTGTTAACAACGTAGTTCCACCATCTGTATTTTTATCGCAAAAGATGCAGGCCTTTCAAACGCGTTGCAGCACTTTGGTCGTGAAACACCCGCAATTTACCTTGCTATCCGCTATTTCTGTGACTTAGTACAAGGTAGATTATTTAGCATGCAAGCTAATCATGAGTCTTCCGTATGCATTAATGCGAGCCATATCGCTATTCACCGCAAGAGATACGTCATCTAGACTATAGCTCCCAATTCGTTACCGAACTTCTGTGCACTTCAGGACACTGTCGTCCTAGATGCCCTATCTCACCCAGAAATCAACACATTTCACTCTTCCAGCAGTCGGACTTTGTCAGGGCGGTGAAGTTGCCGAATTTATGGCTCTGGCTCTCAGGGTGACTGGTTAAGCAGGCATCTTTAATTAACTGACAGCTTTTCACAGAGTTAAGATTCATTCACCTGTTCGGGGGCCCCGCAATCTTATTCATCGCGGTCACGTGTGGCAAAAAGTCACATTTAAGGTGATTGGATCTGGGTTTGCGGTTCTTCAAGCAGCAAAATTCTTTTCAGGATGGCCGAGGAATGAAACCAACATAAGATCGCAGATATTTTTGGTACGTTTAGGGACCCTGTGGGTGTAGATCATAGGCAAGTTGGAGTGGATAACATCCAATCAGGTCGTCTAAACCGGGTATCGCCGAAGTTCAAAGCTTGAGAAGATGAGAAGATAGAATGAAATTAGTAAAGCATGGTGAGTTTGAGGAGACACTAAGTGATATAATGTGCGATCATATACATTGAAAGAAAAACTTGAAATTATCGCGATTAGGGTGATGACAACAAGTGTTTGTATGGAATGGGATAGGGACGGATTTGTACTTAGTAGACTAGCAACCAAAGTTTGGGTTTGATAACATACGATAATAAAGTACAAGGGATCGAGTAAGGGCCGATTCAAACACGCAGAGTGGTGGTATGGTTACGGGAATCAGATGTATAAGGGCTGATCGAAGTGAAACAAGTGTTTTATGGAATGGGATAGGGACGGATTTGTACTTAGTAGACTAGCAACCAAAGTTTGGGTTTGATAACATACGATAATAAAGTACAAGGGATCGAGTAAGGGCCGATTCAAACACGCAGAGTGGTGGTATGGTTACGGGAATCAGATGTATAAGGGCTGATCGAAGTGAACTTCCGAGATGGTGAACTGGTTAATCCAGCAGTTATTACACAAGTTGCACTGTAGCAGGGGAGAAAGTAGGTGTAATAGAAAAAGTCACCAGTCCCCGAAGCGCTGCTCTCAGCTTCAAGTTAACATTTGGTGCATGGCAAATAAAAAGCCCTTGGGCACCAGTCTTTCATGCTGATGACGGAGGGATAGGAACCTATGTGTGCATATATTTCTCATTGTATATGCTCACTCCTGGGAGCAGCAGGTAGATGAGTGTGATTTGTTTGGTTTACTTGGTGGGCCTCGGTGCTGTACAACCACAATTACCTTAAAGACAGCTACAACTCCGTACGTCGATGCAAACCATGGGCATCATAGAGTCCCACGGTTATCCCGTCTGTTTTTAAAAAAATTGTTTTTTATCCTGGCACGTAGAGGTTGAGTAGACAACTTACAAAGAGCTCGGGTGTTTCACGACTCGATCAAAAGAGGTTGGTGGAAAAGGACTGGGTGCTGACACTTATCTATTACTACTTTTGTGTACTATGTAATTCCCCGATCTGTTGCACCTTTTTTGTGCCTATACCGCCATTCTTGATTTGACTTGAATGTTCATCACTTTTTGAACTTGTCTTCGCTCGTCACGTTTAAATCAATGCGTTAGTTTCGTTACCATGTGTCCACTTTGCCTTGACTCTGCATGAATTTCATATCCCGCTTGGAATCAGCATGACTTAAACGGTGTACGGAGGCCGACATAAGCCCGCAGTTTTAAAAGTGTACAATTCTTTACTGTATTATAATATGCATGTTACCGTATTTGCTTATGGAGTTTGGCACGTAAACAAATGTGGCCTAAATGAGTGTAGGAAACAGCCGAAATTGTGGGTCTTAAGTGGTGTGGAAAGCGGCTGGTATAAATTTTTACTCCGTACACGACAACACCCTGGAGTCCCTTCGGTAAACGAAGCATCAAGCGCCGGAATGTGAACGGTGTCCCAGGTAAACCAAACGGCATCCTTGTAAAATGATGTTGGGTGTCCCCAACCGTAAGCGCCGTTTTCTCCCGGTCCTCCTCCTTGGTAGGTAGTTCCCAATATCCGGAATGCAAGTCGAACACAGCGAAATATCGGGAATGCTGGGGGGAATCGAAAATCTTCGCAACCGAAGGCACAGCTACAACCCGATTTACGGTCATTTCATTCAAGCGCCGGAAGTTCACGCAAAACCTCTATTTTCTGTCCGCCTTTCTTACGAGCACAACTGGGGAATTGTACGCCCTATTGGCTTCTTCGATTATGCCATTCTACTACATCTCCTGAATCTGTTAATGGACCTTCTTCCGTAGATGGAGCGGCAACGGCCGGGAGCCATGAGGTCGAAAGCGTTCTGAAGACAAGGCGACTTCGTGTTCAATCCACGAGCACAGGCCAAACGGACCCTCATCGCCCATGAACAGTTTGGAATATTCCTCGACCACGGACCGTACCGACGGTGCGATATGAGACGGAAGTTTCCGGACACGCAGCTCAATCACGACAGCGCTTGGACAACCTTGAAGCTTGATTGAGTTATACACTTTCCGCAGCCTTCCCTGCGTTAGGTCAAACAAGAAACCTGTGCCCTTGAGAGAATCCGCCCCCAATATTGTATGTTCTATGTCTGGATTGATGAGAAACGCATGCTGCATGGATTTGTTGCCTGGGCGTATCGAGTGCATTGAAAATCCGTCAATTTTCAGTCGATATCTACCCACAGCTCTCACGGCTAGCGCGCACGGTTTGTGTTCAGCTTGGATTCCTCTCCGAGTGAGTGATTCGCTCCTGAATCAATTAAACATACCCCACTCTTCTCGCCTAACTCGACAACCATTTGTCTGGTGGTTTGTGTCAGTACGCTAATCGCGACCCACCCAGGAAACGAGGAGTACACTAAAGTATTGTTGTGTACAAGTGATCGGGTACGGGGACAGACACTCTTCCAGTGGCCAGGCTTGCCACACATGTAGCACCGGCTGGTTCGAGCGTGCCTTCGCGATTCCGTCTCCACGGCTGCCAGCTGTTCGGCGAGTTGGTCCACTCTGGTCTGCAGTTCCTCCACTGATGAACCATCCCTCTTCTCCTGCGACAGAAACGTAGCCAGCGGTGCCTCGGGCAATTCCCGGGCCAGACGCACCAGCTCCTCCACACTCAACCGGCCAGTTGCTCGTGCCAACCGCAACTGGGCACCAAGCGCCGGTTGCACACGCTCGACGAACTGATCCGACAGCAACTGATGTCGCGACACTCCGTCCAACCACGACAAAGCGCGATCCAAAAACTGCTGCAGGCCGGCCGAGAACACGGTCGGGTCAGGTCCGGGTGCCACCCTGGCCGCCTTGAACCCCCTCATAGCCTCCTGGAAGTCGGCCGAACTCCGCTGCAAGGACTTCCTTCGCGGCGGCCCGGTCCAACTTCTGGGGGCCTCTGCTGGCCGCATCGAGGGCCTCAGTCGCCCAGCTCCTGGGGGGTCTTCAGCGCTGCCAACTTACCCTGTTCGGTCTCCAGCGCGTCAGCCTCCGCGACCTCCTTAAAATCCTCCAGGAACGTCCGAGCATCCCCATCCTCCAAGGAGACGGGATCTTCATCCTTATCTTGGTCACGGCACGAAATGAAAAAAAGAAGGCGTTCGCTGTAGAGTTATTCATTAGAAAATGCCAACTGAACACTCCCAGACTATTTGACAGGGGAGCAAAAGTCTTATATGCATATTGTTTGCAGAAACTGAATATCCATCTTCTCCTTGAACGCGTCTTTCTGAACCTTCCTGGGTATTCATTGAGAGTTGCTCAAATGCAAGCAAATGCTACAAAGCGTCTCACTTTTCAAGAGACACAAAGCGGATTTACGAAAAGATATACTACTCGCATGCACTCTCATCAGTAATATCACCGTTACACCTGTACCACGCAGCCTAATGGAATCGATCCGTGGGCATCCCATACTAAACAGCAGTAGCAGCCTCGTCATCTAGGGCTACTTTCTGGAAAGCCAACCGGCCAAAGTGCTTGCGTTGGCAACTAGCTACAATGACAACCCTAAGCAACTCACCCGAGATAGTTATGTAAGGGGTGGTCTACGGACCCAAGTACGGCGTCGCGATGATGGCACCGCGACTACCATATCCAGTCGGATGGCATGCCCGTAGTTCACCAAATCCCTAATATTTACCGTATGAGCATGTTAATTGTGTACCGCCTCAGTCTGTTCTATTCAGGCCAGGCCTTGAAAGCACTGACCCCTTTATTATGCTGTCTGCTTGTCCTGCCCATGAACACACAAATTCTATCAACGTCACCATCGATGGTTCGGTTTAGGATTGTGGCCGATATAGCGTGCACTGGCCATGATAAGAAAACAAAAAACTTATCGGTTATCACGAATTCCTTAGCTCCGTCTGGAATAACGACTTTGTCATATACAGGTCATGAAAAGCTGCTTAACTTTGAGTTCGCGCCGATACAGAGGGCCTTATTATTGCTCATACGGTTGCGAGATCATTTCCAAATGCAATAGAACAGAAAACACGTGAAGAAACAGTCTCATTCACAAAATCCCCAGTGATTGAGGAGACACTAGGCAAACCCACAGCGGCCACTGTAACGCATTTGAAACTCGAATGTATCTGCTTGCCCGTTCCTCATATGACCTTATACGTGCCCCTCCCTTTCTCTCTTCCCCCATTGCAGGTACCACGGACGAATCACCACGGGCCCTGGACAGGGAAGAGTACCCCGCTTGTACACCCCCTAACTGACCTTGACCCGACCCTGTACACACCCCCCGCTTCCGGTTTCGGTTTCGCTCAATACACGTGTCGTTACCACACTCCGGCCTTCTCCCTTGTTCCACCCGACCTGTGCGCATGTGTGCTGTGTATACTGTGTGGATTCATTAATACCAGTCCGTATATCTGCACATTTCAGAACTGACGTGTGCCGTCCTCTCGAACGTCGAATACCGCTGACTTCCTGACATCCCACGCTACATTGGTGACAGAGGTGGGATCAAGTCAATTTTACGTTCGATCTTCCTGCGAAGCATACCGGAACACGTGCGACGAAATTGCCAGAGAATCGGTTGGTATTTCAAAGCTGATCATGTCCCACATCCAACCACCTCTGGAAGAACCAGAGACGTTTCAACTGGGCGACGATTTCACGCTCTGGTCGGGTCGAATGAAGGCTTTCCTTACACGGATACATCCGCAATATCACGAGTATTTTATCCTGTCCCATCTGGATGACCCTGCCGCCCGTCGTGTACTCTATTCAGGCGTTTCGCTGTCTGCACCACCGGACATCCTCTGGAATGACTTGTCCTTCCTGTTCGATACACGACCGCCGAGTGATGTCCCTCACTCCTCACCCAACATAACCCCCCTTTCCAACACTTCGACGTTTCACTGTCATTCTCCGGTCCAAAATTTTTCTCCCACCACTTCCGCACTTGATGTTATGTGTCCAGACTTGGGTACGATAACTTCAACGAAACCTGTCGTGCAATCTGATCACAAACTTGGTTTCACACAGGCGGCTTATTCAACTCCCGATGATGAAGTCGATAATAACGAAAAGCCTCCAGGGGAGACGGAAGGGGACACAAGATCTCGAACTCTATCCGATGACTTGGAGCAAGTGCATGAAGAAGCCGCCAACGACACAACACAAGTTCCTTTTCTTTGTGGTATTGATGTGGACCAGCGGAACCCAGTACTTTACACTGAAGACGATGATAATAATCAAGCTGCAGACAGCAAGCCACAACAAACAAAAGTGGTGGTGGACGCGAACTCCAGTGCGCAGACGAGTATGGACACGATAAACCTGGACCCAGTGGTCAACAAAGCGGACGTTTCTCTAGTCATCTCACCAGCCGGGCACACAGAAGATGCTGTCTATCAAACAGATGCAGTTTCGGTCACCTCGCCGAATTCGACTCTAGTGAAAATCAAGACTTCCGTTGCTACTGCCAACACCTCTGCAGACCGGCACCCTGTGGTTGGACAAACCCACCTTAAGGTTGCCAACTCAGGAGGCAACATGAGTGACGTGCTACATTCCATTCTTCCACATGGCCCTGGACCACCCCGTTCAACTGTTACAAGCACTCCTTCTGAGCACTGAGGACAGTGCTCAGACTCGGGAGGGGGCAATGTAACGCATTTGAAACTCGAATGTATCTGCTTGCCCGTTCCTCATATGACCTTATACGTGCCCCTCCCTTTCTCTCTTCCCCCATTGCAGGTACCACGGACGAATCACCACGGGCCCTGGACAGGGGAGAGTACCCCGCTTGTACACCCCCGTAACTGACCTTGACCCGACCCTGTACACACCCTCCGCTTCCGGTTTCGGTTTCGCTCAATACACGTGTCGTTACCACACTCCGGCCTTCTCCCTTGTTCCACCCGACCTGTGCGCATGTGTGCTGTGTATACTGTGTGGATTCATTAATATCAGTCCGTATATCTGCACATTTCAGAACTGACGTGTGCCGTCCTCTCGAACGTCGAATACCGCTGACTTCCTGACATCCCACGCTACACCACTAGACCATGAATCCCGCGCTAGTGCTGAGCCTCAAGTACGTTTAAACAACTTCCAACAAAACTGCAGCAGCATGGCGAGATAACGAAGGACCGAATAAATAAAAGCAAATGCTGAAACTTCATGTTAAAGTTTCGCTCCTCCGAACCATGTTTTCAGAGAAATTTTGGGTGTGCGTCTTAGACCCAATATCCCTTGATAGAAAGCCAAATTCAACATTTGAGTCCACTAGCCCGAGTTAGTGCGTACACCAGGTAACATCGTTTGGAAACACAATGTAGGGGAGTTACAGCTCCGACCCACTTCCGGTTCAAATTTAGACTATCTTTTCATTCGATATAGCAGGTGAACCAAGTAAATTTTCAAATATGTAGAGTTTCCTAATCTTTGGTTTCTCAGTCGTCTAGATTCCGAAGTTCATCTCCTCATTAATTGCCAACTGCGCTCTGGTTTTCCGATTCACCCATATCTGTAAAATCAACAGCACGTTCACGGACTCACGGATTGATACACAGGATCGAGGCTTTTGCCCAAGTTTCCCGGGTCGGTTTTGTTCTTGTCGATCGGTGGCTATCGTTCACCTGAAAGGCACAAGTGAAAACAGGGTGTAGCACTGCTCTTTATGTTCTCAGCGCGGGGCAGTATGCTCGCCAGCGCG
>NW_008751785.1:875172-882959 GCF_000715545.1 Opisthorchis viverrini
GGCTTGGGTTAGGCTGTCCATAAACACGAGCATGTTTGTTACGCAAGAACGGTTTGGGAGAAATCCGTGTTGAGCTGGAGATATCAGATTGCTGGAAGTAAGGTGATCTAGGATGGCTCGCTTCAGAATGCGTTCCATCACCTTGCACGGCACGCTAGTGAGGCTTATAGGCCTATAGCTGCCAGGCGATAGTCGGTCACCAGTTTTGTATATTGGCGTGACAATCGCTTGACAATCGTTTAGAGGCTATCGGTGCACACCAATGTAACCAAGCCAGTTTCTGAGCTCCATTTGTCCGCCCTGAACCGAATTTCCCTACCTTGTCGGCGGAAAGCTCATATAGCTGAAAATTAAAGGCTGCGACAGTATCCCTGCCCCATTTTCCGAATTCCAGCTCTTGAACTGAACTGAACAGAACTAAGGCATCGGGGCGCACGTTTCGTAACTAGTCGGCTGTGAAAGATGGACCCGGTTGACGATCCGGATGTAACAATGTCCCGAGCCAATGGTGAAGCACAGATTGAGGAAATAGTCTTCCAAGCAACCGAATCTAGTGGACGTAAGTCTTAGTGCTGTGGCATATATCGACTGTTGATAGTTCATCCGCAAATATGATTTATAAACTCCACTGGGCTGTGACTGGTAGGTGGGACGGGTCTCGTGTAGTCCATAAAATCCTAGGAAGGCACCTTATAAGAGAAGTAAGATGGAGGCAGAAGAACCTGTGAGAGAAGAGACAAGCATGAATGGCAATCTCCGTCGGGGTTCGTCACCTAAACCAAGTAAAGTCTGGTATTCTCATCCTTGAGAAAAGTGGACTCCGTCCACATATTCCTCAGTCCTTCTGGACAAAATGTAGCATACCTTGGTTCAAGTTCAGACTCTAGCTTGCGATTCTTCGGTCAGGAACTATCCACCTTCGGGTTCACGCTTCGCTCGCAAACATTTCAAGATTTCTCCCAGAGCCTCCAATCGGTGGTGCGATAGACGGGTGCGCCGCGATGTGTCAGGTCTTTTCATAGAGTGACGTAACAGTTGTGCTTGTGCCGCACGCACTCCGGTGTATGGACGTAAACATTAAGGTACAACAGCCTTTCGGTATCCATTAGTCAAGTTTGTTCGTATTAGCTGTTTCATAATGAGTTTCCACCTTACAACGAACGGGGTCCATTTTTCGCTTATTTTGTGTGCGTTTTCGGCTGCTCGGCAAGGATTTCAATCCAGGAATATCTCCAACACCAGATACTGCGTCGGTTAGGCCATGGATTGCGTATGTCGAACCATCTTTTGCCGAAGAGTGCCGGTCTCCGTGCATAAATCAGAGTGGCGGAAGCAGAACTGACCAACATTTGACGTGGGGAAAGAGTAGAAAAAAGATTGAGAAAGGTCTGGTTGTTGCCGCTGCGGCGCCTTCCTTAACAAGGACTGTTTGCTCCCCACTGCGCCCGGTTGGAGACGCTGAGAGATATGGCTGCTACTCGATGCCATTGGCGTTCTTGTTTCCACTGCTTATTCAGATTGCCTGAATGAGTGTCTGAAGGTGTACGCACCTCGGAACGCTTGTGGCAAACTAACTCTTAGTCCCTTCGCCGTCCGCTGTTACTCTTCACAGTATGACTCAAGTAAATCATGGTTGCACGGTAGCAAAGCGTGACCGTTGAACACTGATGTTTTGTTGTCAATGTTGATAATGATGGTCTGTACACCATAGGACGCGCTGCTACACCCATCCACAAAAATCAGTTTTCTTCATTCTGGCCCAACAACGTACGCACCAGAGGGCATGAAATCCACATACCATTTCACATGTGAAAATCAGTCAAGTGGCCACCGAAAAAGATTGACTACTGATAAACAAGAAAGTGGAGTTTGTTTTCTGAAAAGACCAACTGATTTTAGCCGAATTCTCTTCGATACAGGAAAATGGGGCCAATCAAACTTTCTTCTGCTACTAAAGTAGTGTCTGAAGCAACTTCTGATGCCTCATTTTGCCGAAGGTAGATGTCCTGGATAATTTGCAAAGTAGCTCTTTGCATTTCGCCGAAATGCTCTTGTCTGACCCCCTGCCCCGTCGAGCCGTTTTGGAGATCCCATTCACTGCCTTCTTTTAACATGTTCCCATCAGAAGAAAATAGCAAGGGTGGGTGTCCTTGCGTTAAAACGGATCAGGCAAACCATTAGTTTCCTGCCTAGGTGGCTCTGCTAGACCTCAATTTCAAACCGGCAACCGGAGCTTGTAGGAACTGGCGGATTCAGTGGAAGAGGTCAGCTAGGAATCGAATATTCAACAGCTTTCATGTATTCCTGGCTTGCAGGTCTCACTTGGCTGTTCAAAGGATAGATATATCCATTGAAGCAGAATCCGAGTGGCACTGAAGGCGACCATGTAATAAGTTCCCAAGAAACTTCATTGTCTATCATGATTGCCTTCCGTATCGCGGCGCATCCAGAAGGCGATGCACCATCAACTTCTCTAGTGGTCGGGGTTACTAAGAAAACCGTTTGAGGGAATCACTCGGAATAATGCTTGAGGGAGGACATGTCAACTCTAGTGCGTCATGCGAATGGTGAAGGGGTTTGAGTGAGTGCCGAAGAACGAAGAGCTGCAGCGGCCAATGATATCTACCCAGATCGAAGAACAGGGTTCAGTTGGAGTCATCATCATCAGAGACATCAATATCAGTGCTAACACTAAGGCGTTACTACCATACCTAAGTATCATGATTTTACTTGGATTGGTGCTACTGCCAGGGCGCCCAGGCCTAGATAGGTTGGAATCCTCCACTCAGAGCCTTCGGATCAAAAGTCTGGCTCATCAAGCGGTGGAAGGTCGTAGGGTTTTGTTCAGGGATCATCATCAGCTTTAAAAACCGCGTCATTGTCGTACAGTGGTTGGAGCTTCCAAATTTTCGTCCGAGGATCATTCCCCGAGCTTCCTACTCCAATTCTAGATTGTAAGACAAGTTGTTACGATTTTCTTGGGAGACTACAAGGAACCGATTACCCAACACACTGACCCACTTAGTTTAAAGGGGATTGCTTGGCCCGAGTAAGGTATAACTCTAATTCGTGCTTCGGCTGCTCACAGAGGTCCCTTTTGAGTAGTCTCCAACTCATTGGCTTTAATATTTTTTGACCGTATTGAAGAATGCGCTGGCGGTCTCCGTCAATCGTTGAGCGATGGGTGCGGATTTTGGTGCCGATTCTTTATAACTCTTCCTTGCTCAGGCATCATCGCTGCCTCCATAACATGGGCACGCTGGTCGCCGGAAAGAAATTCCTTACTCCTTACACTCCAGTCGCTTAGTATAGCAATCCTTTACCTCCAGACCATTTCGTAATACTACCTCTCGTAGTATGGGGATAGCGAAGTGCTTCCATATGTTTAAGTCTCTTCCCTAACCCCCACCGCAAAAAAGAATTAACCAATCCGCTGGCGACAACTACCACGTTTTAAGTTTATTGGAAATGACCGGTAAAATCTTCGTCGCCGTTTACCCTCAACGTGCACATGCCTGACTAAAACTTGAAGGTTTTCGACTGGAGAAGTGGCTGCACTTACGGAGCCTTCGCAGTGCATTGTGTTCTGAAAAAAAAACGGTTTACGCTATTACCTACTTCATTGAATTTTTGTCTAAAAAAAAACGGTTTACGCTATTACCTACTTCATTGAATTCCGTGCTGCGTTCATATGACGAAATGCGTCCTTATGCATAACGAAAACACATCAGCCTTAAATATGCAGCTGGATTCGATAGGATGTACCTGTCCTCGCGTGTTGTTCAACTCCGGGATTCGCTGGATAATGCATCAAGCTGCCAACGGATACCACGGAGCGCATTTGGGCAGAGTACGTTTATCACGAAGCTCAACAACTGGTGTCCTCTCTATGTCTGCAATTAGTTCTGGCCACGAAGTACTGGTGCGACTTATTTAGATATTCACATCTCTTGGACCAGTCGTCTCTCCGGGCCAGGTTTGAGGTATTGATTCTCCCGGGTAATACCCGTTCTTATGGCCGAAATGCGTACGAATATACCCGTATGTTACCCCATGCTCACGAAATGGCCGTTGCATGTTTGACACACTCCCAAGGTGGTTTCCGATCATCGGTGTCCCTAAACCACGTGCAGGACTAACAGCCCTGCCGTCGTTGCTGTCGAACACTGAAATGTCGACTCCGACTCTTCGTCGCCAAGATACGTTTATGGTCGAGACCATTTCGTGCCTGAATTCTGTGACAAGGTTGGCATTACCAATGAAGTTTCCAGTCCAAAACCCAGACCGATGATGTTCGATGCTTAGGTCCACAAGTCGGCTATGACGCCTACCAATACCGTTATTGGACGGGATCTACGAGAACCTTGCCATCTATTGCGTGTGCAGTTTCCGCAATTGAGCTGTATTGAGTTGTGTACTTTTGGCAGTCACAAAGAGACCGAGCGTTACCGTAGTGTGACGGTTTGTGTGTTTCTGCGACTTTCTGCGACGTTCAACTTTAGCACTCTCTCGGTGCCTAGCTTCCGTGCTAACAGAAAAAGGTACGAGGGCTGGGATACTGCCAGGTTACTCAAACCTAGACAGGAACAGTCGAGATGCATAGATGGGTTAGAGCCACGGATCTTCTGGTCTGTAAGTGGACGCTGTAACCCATTGAACCATGCTGGGTTGTGTCCGTGCAACGCTGGCAGTCGCTCATGTCAGATTGTTCGATGGTTAGATGTCTGACCAACACATCTTGCCCCCTAGATGGGTGGCTGGAACATATGTGGCGAATTGCATTTTCCGCCAAACACCGCTGACTTACAGTCAGGCTTTTGAGCCAAATGCTTCGTTCGAGGGCCCTAATCGTCCTGCAGTCTAAGCCTGGGCGCCCTGGCAGTGTCCCAGTCCACGTACAATCACAACACTTACAACTAACAATACTCGCACTACATCAGCTGTTGTGTAGTGTGAGCAGCCTGGTTGCCTCACCTGCTGTGTACAACAGGGAGGGTAAGCGAAAACATCCTACTGCTAACGCCTCCCTTGTGCCTTTACGTATTCCCTCTTCTACCCTACCCCACACTAATTTGAATACTCCCTCGTCAGATTCAGGCACTGACCGCTTTATTCAGTGCACCAGCTGCAGCTTGTGTAAAATCCCTAACAATTCTAAATCTTTTCAAAACCCTGCAGCTGGTCTGCTTAGCTGTTCTCTGGCGTCACTGGTTCTTCGTCGTCTTACGGCAGCACGCGAATCCTGGACCCGTGAGCATCAAGTGGGGTTTTGACGGAGTGGAGGCTGTATTGACCACATTTTCGCATTCCGTTAAGTGTCAAATCAACGCAATTTGTACAGACGACTCAATATTGGTGTTTTTTTTACTTCAAGGTGCATTCCATTCTGTTGATCGGTCAATACGCAGTCTCTGTTGAGTAAACTGTCCATGATCGTACAATCTTTCGGCGTGCTCCTGGTAGCCTCAAGGTGCAAGGTCATGCTTCATAAGATGCAGTCTCTGAACATACCCTTGACTATTCAAGGGAAATCATAGGAGGTTGCAGGGAATTTCACATACTTCAGTAGCTGTATTAGGTCTAACGGAAGTGTATCTGATGAAGTCAGTGCACAAATCTAAAAGACCTGAATAACGTTTGCTAGTTGGCGTCACTAATGGCGACAAACGGGATAACACTGGGTCCTAAGGGTCGCGTGTACCAGGCTGCAGTGAAGTCTGTATTGTTGTATGGTTGTCAAACAACTCTATTCGGCAAACGATGATTTGGCGTATATACGTAATTATTTTAAAAGCCCTAGAGTGAAAATAGGAAAAAAACAGTGGGTGAGAGAGGGAACCTAGTGCTGGTCTATGGCAAGAATTCTAAGGTGTCTAAACCACCAACCGCTCAATCAGACAATCTGGAAGCTGATAGCACAAACGCCACGGACTTTGATTGGCCGCTATTTCTTGCAACGTCTCCAGACAAGCACACGGTACCCCATCCTGGAAGGCGTACAACACCAACAACACTCAAACTCTTCGTGATCTCTTTCACGCCTTTCTGCCAAGTCATGCGCTGTCCACCTCGCGGTTTGAGCCATTCTGGAGGCACGGAGAACAACATTCGTCGTGGTAGACGGTGTTTCGACATGCGTAGCACATAACCGAGCCATCGTAGTCGGTGGTACTGAATGTTTTCTTCGATTAAAGTACCTTCAGCACAACCAAACACCCGTTTTCTAATAACCTTTTTACAAACACCCTAACGCAATCCAAAACGAGCCACTCTTCTGAGGTATCGGTGGCCGAAAACCTGAAGACGCCTCAAATCGTCTCTCCGCAGATACCATGTCTCGCACCCATACAGCAACACAGCTCTTACACACGACCCTTATGATCTAGCGAGATGCCTTTTTGATGCCATAAGTGACGCAAATTGGCAGACGTGATTCGAGCCTTTGAGATCAGTGCACTGACTTCATCAGACACACTTCCGTCAGAGCTAATACAACTACTGAGGTATGTAAAGTTTTCCACAGTCTCCAGCGATTCTCCTTGAATTGTAAGGGATATGTTTGCAGATGGCACATACTGAAGCATGACTTTGCACTTTGAAGGTGCAAGGCGCATGCCAAATGATGGTATGATGGCGGTCAGTTTATTCAACAGGGCTTGTGCTTCGCTATGGTCTTCAAAGATGAGGACGATGTCATCTGCGTACTCCAGATCGACAAGGCTCTCTCCAGCAACAATTTGAACACCGGGTTTTTGAAAACAGTCCAGTGTTCGCCTCATTATTTCATCGATGACGAAGTTGAACAAGAATGGGGAGAGTGAACATCCTTGTCTGACACCACTTTTTGTAGGGAAGCTTTTGGAGAGCTCACCATACACCCTCACCCACCCAGAAGTATGTGACTATAGAGATCGGATTATGTTTACCAACTTCTGGGGGCATACCCTGTTGAGCAAGTGTAGTTAAAAGAACTGATCGGTCAACAGAATCGAACGCACCTTTGAAGTAAAGGAGTACCAGGATTGTGGGTTGTCTGTACATGTGGCGTTGCTCTAACACCTGATTCGCGTGCCACCCGAAGACGACGAAGAATCAATGACGCCAGAAGCCTTGTCGCAACAGGTGTCAAGCTAGCACCTCTGGTTGCTAAATTCACTGCGAGTACCCTTTTTGAAAATGGGTACCACTATCGATTCACCCCAGTTGTCTGGGACGGTCTCCTTCTCCCAGATAAACCCAAATAGGCTAGACGGGCACTAGCTGAGGAATCCACCGCCATCCTTGAAAAGAGCAAGTGGAAGGTCGCCAGGACCAGCACCACGATAACGATTGAGTAGAGAAGTACATTTGGACACTTCTGAGACTGAAGGCGGCTCCATATTTACGGTCCACCTTTCTGTTGAAGACCAGGTTTCTGGATTGAAGGTGGCAGATGGCCAGCTGAATAGCGGTTCAAAGTAGTGTTCCCATCGCTCCAAACGTTCTGGTTTGCTTCATATCAGGGAGCCATTTTGGTCCCTGATCATTTCGCTGACAAGAGGTTTCCGAGGACGATTCGAGGGAATCAAGCGGAACAGCTGGTGCACGCTCCCAGCATTCTTTGCGTCTTCCATTTCTTCAGCCTTCCGGGTCCACCAAGCTTCTCGGTCTACGCAGACACTCAGTTCCGTCTGGCGTCGGATGATGCGCCGGGTGGAGTTGTGGTGGCGTCTAGGTGGAATCTGTCACCGGATCTCTAGCAGACGCGGTCCTACAGAAATCCAAAGCTTGGATGAGGTTGGCTGGGT
>NW_008751785.1:888316-927762 GCF_000715545.1 Opisthorchis viverrini
TCTTGCTCGCTGCGTGACAGAACCGTAACGGTGCCGCAGCCTTGTGCACCTTTGGTGGTTGTTTTGACGTGAACGCTAGCTTGGGAAGCTCAGACCGAGAACTGAACTGAGAAAAATACCGTTACTACAGGTTCCCATGGATTGAACCCAACCTGCCAACTGCTGTTGTCAAGCGATTTCCGCTGTTCCGGAAATTTGTACTGCAAGGGAACAGCCTGTGATCGGCACACATCTGAAGTAACCGGTCTCCGTTGTCCGTGCGTCTCGTGTCCAAACCAAGACGACCACCCAATCGGGCCTCAGCAGCGCTTGGTCTACCTACTTGGGCGTTCATATCACCAGCAACCGCAACGATATCTGAGCTTTTAGCCTGTTGTAGAAGGGCATCTAGAGTGTCATAGAAACTGTCCTTGGCAGATTCAGAGCTACAGTCAGTTGGGGCGTAAGCAGAAACAATAAACAAGGTGCGATGAACCTCACTGCCTCTAGATTCTCTCACCGATGTAGCCAAACGAACCGCACAGAGGCGACTGTCAACGGGTATCCAATCAAGCAGAGACGCTTCCACTTGTTCGCTCAATACAATACCCAACGCAGCATATCCAGCTGCAGCGGCCTCTGTATCTCCAGGGGTAAAAAAATAGAAATAAATAAATCGTTCAGCTGTAACACCCTTTCGGTGCCTAGCTGCCATGCCACCCGGAGGAAGCACGAGGGCTGGGATACTCCCAGGTTGCGCAAGCCTAGACAGGGGAAGTCGAGTGCCAGATGTCGGGTTCGAACCACGGACCTTCCGGTCGGTAAATTTGCGCTCTAACTACTTGGGCCATCTCCAGGGGTGCGCAGCCGTAACCTGGCAAAGAGCGAGGGGGCAGCCAGTTCGATCACAGTACTTGCGTCCTGCGTCCTTGTTTCTGACAGACAACATACATCGATGCAGAGGGAATCCAGCGAGCAAGAGCCACTTGTTGACCTGCTTGCTTCGGTGTGCGAACATTGAAGGTGGCTAAGTAAACAGGTTTCCGGGGTTCGAAAACAGACTTCGGAGTGTTAAGGGTTGTGACTGAACTGGAACGTACAGAAGCTACAGCTGAGTGTAATGCAGTGCGAACTAAACGGTCAGTCCCAGAGCTGAGACCTGGGGATAGAGTATTTAAAATTGGGCGGGGGCGGTTGGAGGACGGAAAACGTGGAAGTGTAAAAAGAGCAGCGTCAACAGTAGCATGTTTTCGCCTACCCGTCCTGCTGTATGCAGCAAGTACGGCGACCTGGCTGATGTCACCAAGCGACGGTCGATGTGGCATGAGAATATTGTTAGTTGTATAGGTCATGGTTGTACGAGGGCTGGGATACTACCAGGGCGCCCACACCTAGAAGGACGATGAGGATCCTCAACCAAAGCCCAACCACAAGGCAGTGGTGTTCGGCTGGAAATGCAAATATATTACCATTTTTGCGGAACACGTCGCCATATATGTCCCAACCCCCAAGCCGGAGGGCCAGGAGATTGTATTTTCAGACCTCTACCCACTGACCAACCTAATGTGAGAGACTTTGTGACTGTCATGGGAACACCCCGCAGTATAGCTCAATGGGTTGCTGAGGTACACAAACCGCCATACCACGTTAAGGTCCAGTCTTTTCGTGACAGTGTATCGGAAACATGTTCTATACAGTTTTCGAAAATCAATGTCTCCGAGGCATAGCTAGGGTCTGGTAAGAATATCGTACTAATAATGACATACACTAGATGATTTAGAAAAGGGGACTCATACACTAGACAAGTCAACCCAACTCCATAGGTTAAGTAGTTTGGGATACGTACTTCATCTATCACAGTTCTGTATACCTCGCAGACCTCTTTTCCTCCAGCCTGATACAGAGTGAAAACGTCTGAAAAGTGGACGCTGTGACCTGGCAACAAACTATGGAATACCCTATCAGTAAACTCAGGTTGACATCTGCCACCTTCCTGAATGGTGAACTTGGGACTTGATACAATACTGGTGCAGATGTGGCTTATTCACAAAGTGATGCCATTGCATCAATGACATCTCCCATAGTGCGTAGCTGCGCGATCAGGCTACTCAAACAAGCCAATATCAGTTGACTGTGTGGACCATCTATCCTGATGCCTTGGTTTTCATTTGCGGTTCTCCCATTTTCGGTCTACAAAGCTGTGGCAGCTGAAGCTAACGTACTCCTGGCGCATGGTTTGGAAGCTGACAACTGAATAGAGACTGCTACAGAAGCTAGTCGCAAAGCAGCGTAGTCAGTCAGTCAGCAATGAGGCAAATTCATTTCAAGGCAGATTACATCCCATTCAATCTATCTGTAATCAATTTTTCTGGTATACCGTCTCCCCTTCTGGATCATATTGCAACAAAGTTGTCAGTATCCAGTTGTCCGCGACCACGGGTATTCGGCGAGTTCACAATTTAAATCTTGTTCTGTTTCGGCTGCAACCCTACCTAAGTTATTTACTGTTGAAAGCAGAATCATCATCATCCTCATGGACAGCATGATATCAGCGTTCAACACTGATGCTTCGCTGTCGTACAACCATGATTTATTTCAATGCCATATTGTAGGACGGTACTTAGTGCTAGCTTACTACAAATATTCCGAGGTTGCTACGCCTCGAGACACTTACTCAGGCAATGTAGTTGGTAATTGAAAACCAAAACGCCATTGATGTCGATTAGCAACCATATTTTGTAGCGTCTTCAACCGGACGCAATTGGAATCCCGCGGTGTCCATCCTGGGAGGCGAGTAGCACCGAAAGCACCCAAACGTTTCGTTATCTCCATACCCCTCTTCCAGAGTGGCTTCCGCCACTCTGAGTTGGACATGGAACACAGCACTCTCTTTGGCAAACAACGGTTCGGTATACACAATACATAGTCCAAACAACGCAGCTTCTGGTGCTGGGCAATTTCTTTACTGTTGCACAACCAGAAACTCGCTTTCCGGGTGCATCGTTACAGATTCCCGGTCACCAAATCACACGAGCTATCGTCCTGAGACAATGATGTGTCGAACACCTGAAGTTATCTCAGTACCGCTGCTCGAACAGGCCAAGTCTCAGCCATACAACAAAACAGCCCACAGAATGACTCAAACGCCCAGCTGCAGTCTTCTGTGGTTGGAAAGTAGTGCATATCACCATCTGTAACCTGTATCTGTAGTACCTCTGTAGTACTGATAAGTAGCCTTAACTTAACCTTGCGGTCAGATCCCGGGCCACGACAACCCAAAGGCAAGGCTCATTTATTTTGTAGAGACCCATTAATCCCGCACCAGTGCGTAGGACTCTCCATTTGACAGTAAATCTCGGAGTGGATGATGTTAAGTAAGAAGGAGTTGTTCTCTCCTATGGTTCATATATTCAACGTTTCTAATATCTGACACTGTTTTGGCTCCATCTCTCAATCTGCTCCAAAAGTGCTCTGATCACAGGTACATCCAGTTATCCATACTAGTATGTAGGCAAAATACAAATAGAGAACAAGATTGGAACAGTTCCGGACTTAGTTGGTTCAAAGAGCTCCTTACAGTCTACAGCATTTGGCCGCGGATGTATTGTCTGTATTCATTTCGGGTTCATTGTCACAGTGACCTCTAAATCCGTTCCCAGTCACTTTCCTCAGCAGAATCTTCGGATCTGATGGACACTGGAAATATCCGACCGGCAAAACACAAAAGCTCTCATTAGATGCGCACTAATCAGCGTTGGAACCACTCGTAGAGTTTCTCCACAGTGATGATAACTCAGACACCCACACCCTCACACCCACTCACACACTCTGGGGTGATCCTGTAAACCGTCTTTTATTACTTTTCCGTTGCTGAAATTTACCAGTTTCACCAATAGGATCTTTCGACAATTGTGAATGTAACACACTTATCATTTCCACATTTAACCAACATCCCTTAAATTGTGCTTCTTTCCCAATTTCATTTCCATTCATTTCCCAACTGCCTCTTTATTAACTTTGTGTTCTAGCAGACTCAACTCGACCAGGAAGCACCTGTGACTCACAGGGTCAACCAGCAACATCAACGGCGCCTTCACTGAGTGCTTTATCCTTAGAAGAGCGACTAAAACGAATGCGTGCAGCAGAGGAACTCAGACAGCAGCAGAGGTACGCCGCCTACGTGGAATCGCAAAAGCAGGCCGAACAAGCTCGCATAAAAGCACAAGAGGAACGGAGACGCAAATTGGAAGAAATGCATCAGCGCGCTGAAGCACGCCGGTCATGTGTTTTGCAACGTCGCCAGGAGCTTGAACTGTCAAATAAGGTTTGGTTTGCCTTAGTTTTTCATGGTGGTTCTCGCCTCTCACTGCCATAGTTGTTACCAGAGCCAATTCATTTGAACATGTGTATGACTGTTATGAAACGCGAACTTCTAGGTGAATCACAACGTAGACAAAGCAGGCCATTCCTTACACAGAATAGGCTTAGCTTAGAAAAATCGAAAAATAGTCCTCGATTATCTGGTCAAGCTGGCAACCCGGAATATTGAAGTAGCCATTTCTCGCTTTTTAGGTTATAGGTCCTTTGAAATGCAATCAATCGTCGTGTGGAGAAAGTACACCGTTCCATCCCACGTTCGCTAGTAAACAAACACTGGTACGCTAAGCATATAACTGTTGTTGCCACTACTTTTATCAGGGCTCAGCCATCACTCCCAGGCAAGCTGGCAGTATGTTGCATATCTGAACGGGTACGGTCAAGGACTATACGAGACTTGGAGACGAGCTGTGACGTGAGCCTGACCACTCCTAATGCAGACCGCACCGTCGGAGGAGATCGGAAAGGGCAGTAAAATTCAAAATTTAGATTTTCATAGAATAAATTTGTCAATAACTCGACAAGTGGACGGTTTCTGGGGCCAGTGGTATCCCCAACACAGTGACACTTCGGCTCGGCCAGAATGAGTTAGTCTCTCACGAGTGACTAGATCAGCAGATATTTTAGCGAGGTTTCGGATTTAAGGCCAGCCCAGCTTCTCAGACAGTGAATTGTCATAACATCTCACCCCTATCTCTTATACCAATCTTTTCCTCGTCCCACAGGCTCGGCTCGAACTCCTCTGGGAACGCTCTCGCACTCGTGAATCCGAACACTCAACACACCGCCGAAGGTTCACAGAAAGTTCTGGAATCCAACGAACAGCCAGTGCTTCACCATCTGTTGGATCAACTCGTAATCCCAACCACTTGATGACTACCTCCTGTGTGGTCGCCTTTGGTAGCAGTGCACCACGTTCCATATGTACGCAACCGAGTCCTGCTGCTTTACGTAGACAAAAAGCATTTGAAGCCCGTTTAGCTAGCTATCTCACCGGAAGACATAGTGGATGTTTCCTCACTGCCTCTGCCTCTCCTTACTACACCCATCTGCTAGATAGCATCCACCAGCCCTTAAACCCCTCCACAGTATCATTTGTTGCTATGCAGAATAATCAGGCAAAGGGACGGGCTAACTCCAGTCGTCATAGACGCGCTGTTTCGGCCCATGCGTCTATTTTACGACATACCAAAGCGTCGCTGGCTCGCGCGGACCGTGCTGCCGCTGCTTCTCCAACAAGTTTCATTGCACACGGGGTCTCTCCCGACTCCTTACACATCGATTCGAAATCCGAGTCAGTGACGACGTCGAAACATGCTATACTTGGCAAGGCTGAGAACCAACTTTTTGTGACATCCGAAGACGAAGGTTTGTCGCCCGTCGTGCTGCTTGCATCTCGGACGGTGCTGTCTGCGATTATCCATGGCATCGTATCGATTGTGCACGCGCGTTCACCGCATGGGTTGTCATTGCATGGTGCCATTTGTTATATCCAAGCATCCTCACTTGCATGTGCGACCGGCTGTCGTCTGGTGTGGTTGTGTTTGTCTGGCGTTCTGCGTGCTTTCATTGCCTTTTAGATGACTTCTATCCCATCTCATGCTATCGGTGCGCCATCGTAGACACTGCGTTCCAGCGATATCAACCCGGACTGTGTGCTAGGCAGCTAACTGACTGTATAATGTGCGACCCCTGTTTAGATCACCTATGACCACTGGGCTGGCGTCTAAGTTAAGTGTGGTATGCAAATTTTGTTGCCATGTGTTGCAAGAAACACAACACACCTCTGTCTTTGAATGCTAAGTTGCCTCTCTGGAAGTTCCTACTCCGTCGAGTTGCAGAGGTTGGGTTCGAACCACAAACCTTCCGGTTAGTAATGTCGCGCATTAGTCACTGAGCTATCTCGGGCTAAGTGGTCATCTATGGTTTAATTAATGGTCTGTTGGGTGAAACCTGACCATACGATGGTAGTTTTCTATATCAAGTCTGTTCAACCCATACATCGTGACGTCAGAGCGTCACGTGTAGCCAACCACAATCTTAAACATTCGATAAGTGTGTAGGATGTCGCACCATGTGTAGCGTGTCTGCATTTTAACTTTTTGTCTGCAGTTATGAATGCAAGGTCATCCATATCACCTGATGTCGCATATTTTTCCCACGCAGATCGCCTTTACTACGAACCAGATACACGGGAAAATACCTTGAAGCCGTCGACACTACAATTGTAGGATACTTTGACGTTCCGTTGATCGAATTAAACTCCAGTTCTGTTGGGGTACCCTTCAATCCAATCTGGTCAGCGACTTCGAGCGACACCAAAGTAGAGTCTGATCCACTGTCTAAGAGCGCACAACATAGTACGGCGCCATTAGGGCCGACGAGGCGCACTAGAAGAAACCCTAGGAATGCTGACGGGACTTCCACTGTATTCGAGTTTACATTAGCAGTGTGCGAAGTGGGTGGTTTTATGTAGCTGTCCAAGTGCAGTAACCGATGGTGGCGTTTGCCACATCCTGGCACGTCGCAATGATTAGGGGTTCGGCATTTGTCTGCTCGGTGGTTGGGTTTCAGACAATTAAAACAGCTTACGTTCCCTCAAGGCCTGAAGTTTCTGTTATGGTGACTTGGCCCGAAATGCAGCACATTCGCGTAAGGAGTGATGGGTCATACATACGGGACAACTCAGAGCCTTAGATGCAACGGCGTCAACATGTGGACGGGGAGCTTGCTGCGTCGATTAATATCATCCACACCCCTATTGGACCCACGGTTAGCACTGCTAGCTAGCTGTCCGTACATGTTTGTCGCTGCGGACAGGTTTCTCTCAAGGAACTGAGTCAGAAAGATGGCTCTTTTCGTTGGTATAGAATATTGTCGGCCACTTTTGCCCATTCTCGTTGGAGATGCCTGGGTAGTCGCATCACAAGCCGTTTCAGGTTTGTCGAGCAATTCAAGTCGGCAGTGTAACCCATCTGGGTGAGTGCGATCTCGCAGCTATGCATTTCACGTACCAGCTTCCTTAGTGCGCATCTTTTGATAAATCTCAAGGATCCACAATTTCTGGCTTGTGATTTTGCGCGTCACTCAGGTGGGCTTTCCTGAATACGTCGAAGTATTCTACAGTACTCAAATTGAACCATTTCCTTTTGTGGACCCCGGGAAGACCATCTCTAACGAAGATGTACAATCTAAGAAGCAAGTCGTGCGAAAGAGCCCAAACTCGATCGCATCTTGGATAAATTGTTGACGCTCATCAAATGCCGTTCACGTCTCAGGTGAACTGTGTTACTAGCCCATGTTTTGTATTCCCATGTCATTGCCCACCAAAGTCCAGCTAGGCTGGTAGCGTTAGATCTAATAGGTCTTCTGCGCGGCATTTAGACGCTAAGCTCGAGAGAGACGTTTTGGAGGGGGACTTAGCAGAGCTTGCGTCAACTAGAAATTAGTAAAAGGAAGATTGAGTTGAAACGTAAGGCACTGGCCAGTCTGCGTTTGAAAATTCATCAGAGCTACTCATCGGAAGATGAGCTACAGCCGGATGGTACGCCCAAAACCAGGCATTTAATGCTCCAAATGGTGCGATTATCTGCGACAGGGCTTCTTTGCAATCTCTGATTTCAACCATAGCGCTACCAAAGATAGAAACAGGCAAATTTGATGGAACTTCACCTAAAGTTTGGAAGTCGGTCACTTCCACTGACGGATATACGGGCTCGACATAGAACCCTGCACCCATGGTGGGTGGAACGGTCTGCTCACAGATGGTTAGTGGAGCGCACCCCAAAAACCCGCAATGCGAATGAGCGCCGTCGTCTTCTTATGAATGACTGTTGTCCATTGATATTGGAGCGCACTTCAAAGGACCGCAGACTGACCGGTGATTGTCCTCTTGTGAGGCGACTCCATCCTCGGATACCGGAGCGCACTCCGTGTAACGGCAGTCTGGTCGGTTGTCATCCTTTTCTGAGGTAATGGAAACAGCCAATGCATCATCCATCCAAGGTGTAACAGTCGAACGGTATCTTCGAGTGACGCCTAATACCAGAACCTCCGGGTAGGCAAAACAAACTCGGAGCTGGGTTTCTATACGGTACTATTAGGGTAAGAGAAATTCACAATTTATACAAACCTCGGCAGTAGATACACGTCCAAAGCAAACAGTCCACTTGGACTACAAAAGTACAAAGCAAGGGAGCAAACAGGTTCCCACGTGCGACAGTCACACGTGCAAAGTCAGATACAAATGGCCGGATGACCTCAAGGCCAAATGGGTGAAGTGGTAAGGAAAAACAAACGTCAGTTGATATATACACACAAAACACAAAATTGGGGCGGGGGTTACAAATGGGGACAGAATAAACGTGGGGAATTTCATTGTCAACATAACAGATGATACACAAGGGTTAAGAGACACAAGGAACTTCCATTTATCCTCACGTCTCTGCTAGTTAATTGCCGTTTCCGATGCAATTCCCCATCCTCCTCGTCCAGTTCAGCAAAGCTCTCCCGTAATTCCTCCTCAAGCACAGCCGAAGTATTCGGATCATACTGGTGGGAAAAGCCAAGAGCCAGAAAGGGATCATGCCGGAACGGGTCCATGGTAAAACTGCAACTGCAACTCGATGTCAAATCGATCGGGTCGTCAATCCAATCTCACGAACAGAATCGAGTACTGTTGAGGTTCCCGATACGGAACTTCGAGTGACGCGTAGGTTCAACAATCCCGAATATCAAAAGGAAGAATGGGGTTCGTAATTCTACGGTACTATTTACACTAGGGTAAGCAAATGTGTACAACAAACCCCAATTGTTTACGTTCGTAGCGTCAACAAGTTCACAGGTCTTTCATTGACTGGCGCAGTGCAGTGTCAACGTCCGCACACCGAACAACGGTGAGCGGAATGATGGCTCAATAGCGTGGGTTGTGGTCGTTCCTTCCGACGACGGTCTCGTGATTCTCATTGGACATGCGATCACGCGGAGCCCATGAGAAAACAAGTCAAGGCAGGCTCAGCAAACGGGACATGAACGCCTAGCTATCGCTCGCTAGGTAACACGAACTCTGAGAAGTTCCAAATTCGCCCGCTCCCAGGGAAAAGTAATCAGGAATTCATATTTGTGTTCGTAGTCATAAACCGCACTTGAGCCCTTTGGACCAAAAACAAGGAAAATTCACAATAGTCCTGCCAGACTGAAGGCCAGGTCTGATGTTCAGGGGTGCAAACTCATGGTTGTTCTGTCATGAGGTTTCAATCCTATTCAGATAAGTGCTTTTGTTTAGAGGGATAAGTTTCATTTACCCCGGTCGTGGTCGCTCCTAATTGTTGGATTAAGTTGGCTTAATGCAGACAAGAACAGGTGCCTGTTTAAATGTGTTGGTGCATTTGTTCGGTTGCTTGTCACATCTGGTTGCGCTTTTGAAGCTATCCGTCTGCATTGGCCTAACTGCATGCCAGTTCGTTTCAGTTTTCTCTGCGATAGTGTTTGTTGAGGAAAAACGGGGAGGCCCATCGTTGAACTGCAAGTAAAAACGACCGAAACTACAGAAACCTTAAGACTTAATGATTTCCTGATGAATTCCTTTTGCTTGTCTGTTAATGATTGTCCAAAGGAGAAATTACCTCCCTGACTCAACTGCTCGGATTAGCGGAGCTTTAAACCCTCTGTCAGTTTGGCGATAACACACAAGCTACTTCCACTTCTTGGCTGGTGTTTTACCTCGACACTTGTTTTTTATCCGTGTCGGGGCCTCACTCAACCATCCACAAATGTAAAAGATGGCCCTACCTTTTTGGTTTTGTTGACAGATATCGGCTACAACGCTTGCGACCCTGCAAGGAGCTTCTCCAAAAGTTAGACTTATTTGCCCTCTTGTTGTTATTGGATGGTTGGTTCACTAAGTCATTAACGCGTGCATTCCTCACAACAAACTACCCATTCCCTGTTACATTTAAACGTATTCGAACCAGAATGACTCATTTCCACCTCCCCCGTGAACTTTTCAATGAAGTACCCTGGATGGCCACGCCCATTACTGGGCAGTTTGACCATTCTTCTGCACGAAAATCCTAACTGCTTGCGTGCAACCACACCCTCTAATGTCTGAAACCCACGTCTTACACGTAAATATCGATACTCTTCTCCGAGTCGTTTCTGACGGGACAGATCACTTGTGTGCTTACGGACTTGTCATTTCCATGAGTCTTTCTCCACCTGCTTATGTTTGGTGCCAGTCCGTTCTGCTTTCGTGACTGATAGACTGTCACGTTTGGCTGGCTCATTGTCGAAGACGACGGTAGAGCAACGTTTGGGCGTTGATGTCGCCATCTCTGATAACCACTCTGCCTGAACCTCCCATCCGGAAACTCCGTTTAAAATGTTCTAGTGCGAGACACGACNGCTTTCGTGACTGATAGACTGTCACGTTTGGCTGGCTCATTGTCGAAGACGACGGTAGAGCAACGTTTGGGCGTTGATGTCGCCATCTCTGATAACCACTCTGCCTGAACCTCCCATCCGGAAACTCCGTTTAAAATGTTCTAGTGCGAGACACGACGCTCAAACTTACCTCTCGGGACTTTACAGAGGTGAGCAACACCAATATCAAGAAGTTCCGTGTATAAAACGTGCAAGAAGAATGCAGCAATACGACCGTTTTTGAAAAAAGAACCTTCTTTGCTTGTTTTTTGTAGCTTTCCGGTTGAAGGGCCGGAAGCTCAACCCAGAGTCCTAATGTAGGGGACTACATAAGACTTCGGTAGATTTGGTAGTGCCATCCCACTCAGACAATGTCTCCGAGCCGTAGTGCAACAAATTTCCTATCTTTCTTTGTCAGTTGTCAGTCTCTGATCTGTAAAGGGTCGTTTATATATCCGTTGCGATATGGTGACTTCTTCATTTGCTGCGCAGATGAATTTCACTAGTCAGATTGATTTTTCGCCAAGGATAATCAACATGTCCCCGTTTTAATAAGCCCATCACGTAGCCATAAGGATCGTCGTTCGCCTTTCCGCTCCGTTGAATACTTTTCGAATATATAGTTGTGACCCAGTAGTACGCTTGAAGGTTTTGACGTTTGGCAGTTTGCGTCATACATGGTGCTGTCATCCTTCATGGTAAACCAATTGCGCATTGGTGTTTCTTTGTAGTACTCCGTATTCCTCGATCGAATGTTTCCTTTGATTATTGCTTTATTAACCGTTTTCAATTTCTTGTGCGCATCGTTACATTTTTTGTTAGTCGGTGTGTTAATCCCCTGTTTGATGCACGGCTTTTGAATAATCAACCGATCTCGTGATTTCTAAATGATTGCTCTTGAACTCTCGACTACACATCCGCCACATCTTTGGTGGTCTACCGTACTTTATTTGCCTGTTTCTTTCCTTCCTGTCTTAACAGTATCCCATAACCGATCTGCATCATCGCAAGAGTGTAATGCAATCGGGCGACCAGCCCCACAACCCACCCGAATGACACGACAACAGCCAGCGACAAAACCCGGTAAGTCGGCCGTTTTAATCAAAATCTCACATATAGTTTTACAGCTAGTCGTTCTTTGGCCACAGTGTATGATTTCGGAGGCTCTTTTGCAAAATGATTACTGGTTGATTTTTTCACCTTCCTCTACTTAGTTACTTTCTCACGGCTTCAGTGTCTTTTGAATGTCAACAAGTCTTGTGCGATTCAATCTACATCTCCACGTCGCTTGATATTCGTGTGGATTGATTCGATGAAAGCGCAAACGAATTGACTTTTTCTTTGCCTACTTTCACTGTTACCTATTCATAATAGAGAGGCGAATGCCTCCGCCTAATAGTTGATTCATAACGCGGGATATTGTTCAGTCAAGTTTTTTCACACCAAACTAGGCTTGTTTAGCTGTCGTGTGACTCACTCAAAATGCAACATAAGCTGTCTAGAATCGCAGTAGCCTGATAGTTTCTGGACCGCATGGGATTGCCGGTCTTTCTGAATGTTACATCTAGTGAGCGTTAACCACCATTGGAACCAACTGCAAGTTCAATGTCACCCAACGATGCTGCGATCGATTGCGGCCTCACGTCCTTACTGCCGCAAACAAGTGCTCCTCCAACATCTTGTGGAGCATTTCGCGTTGTTTCCAAAGCCCGTTAGATAGAAAAATTTACTTGAAGAGGGTGCAGTATAACTCTTACAAACACAGGTAACGAAATTCAGTGGCTTTTCCTTATTAATCAAGCAACCATGAAGGTGGATCATGGCATTTTTGCGAGGCCACTACGTCAAGGCAAATACACGTATCCCTAGTTATCTGTAGTGATGGTATGCCCTTTATCAGACAAACCCACTGGTAGACAATCCTCGGTCAATCTCCAGTTACGTGATTTTTGTAAAGACCCGGGATATAGAGCACCCTAAGTACCGCTCGATTGTCCATTGACACTCAAAACTTGATTCCAACCCAATCTCTTGTTTTTTCTAATGGTATTCTTCAAATGAATGTTCCGCATTAGACCGCCTCATGTTTCACAGTTGGGTAGTATGTTGCCTCCACACAGTGTGTTGCGATATCTCTATTATCGAATCAACTGAAACATGAGATGGCCTGGTGCAACACATTCAGTTGGAGAAAAATGCGATTCAGTTGGGTCTCCCGTCAAGACAAAATGTGAGTATTTAGCTATGGTTATTTTCGACCGCCGTTGCTTTAGTGGTAATATCCAGGCTTGTAGGTTGTCAGGATTGCTGAAAAGTTCGTTCCTCAGTGATCAACCTCGCCAGGAAGACTGCCGGAGAATAGGCTGATAAAGAGGTGCTGCACTCTCATACTGCCGTCCGGATTACTTTAACTACCAAATGGGACAAACTTCAGTCATCATCCCCTCCAATGTCACTCGTTTACCATATGGGTCTGAATCCTGCTTTACACCTTGTGTGTGATTTTAACTGATTGATAGAAAATCACGTTACCACTAAGCTAGGAAGGACCTTTGTGTCCTCGAAGTGCAATATGATACTGCACGTACCCTGCGCCTTCAGGAACAACCCTCAACTGTATGTCACCGGTGGTTGTACCTTTGTAAGATTTAGGGCATGCAGCAAACAACACGGTTTTTAGTTGTAGCTCGTGATAAATACAACTATTTTGGATCTGTAGAGTCTCCGTAAACAATATTTTGATCGGAAGCATGGAAGTCCAGCCGTCTCTCGTGACGGCAGTTTGATCTCAACCAAGTGGTTAGAGTAGGGTGCTATTGTAGTAACACGAGATGTTGGTCGTGGCATAGATGATGGATGGCTTCCTGTCCCAAACTGGTGATCCAGAAACGCCGACGTGCATGTGAGAACGAGTGATGTCCTACCGGGACTAATGTGGGTCGAAGAGTTTTGGCAGGCGTTTTAGTGGCCACACAGTTTCCAGTTCAACATACACTGGATGTGTCGGCTAGGTCTTTCGCTGCGCATTTCTGAATATTTGCGGAAACGGTCCTATTTGCCCTACCGGGTTTTCCGTAAAGGAGAGTGCCGGTTACCGAGATAGTCGTCTGAGCTCAATAACACCAGGAATTGAAAGTGACCAAAACCCAGTGTAAGCAAACGTTCCTTTCAGATTGAACCATAAATGTTCGCTAACTTCCATATTATCTTAGACCATTTCGCACCTTAACTGCTTGAGTGACTTATCTGACTGTGCGTAGACGCAAAACCGTGGAACCGGTTGTAACTTATAGGCGTACTCAGGTGGTTTTGTTACCTTGAGGAAACTGCCGTTGCTCAAATCAAACCAGGTCGTTGGTTTGTCTAATACGATCAGACAACCATCCTCCTACTCGATGACCGAGCGGTCTTCGCACTAAACCCCAACTGACGAATAGGGCTTTTTTCATTGAACTCGGGATGTTAAGATCTGTGGACCCATGTTTTCTCTCTTGGTAGTCGTGGATTCAGCTGAATGGAAAATACGCGAACTTGAGTAGAATTCATACTTGTTTCTGGTAGCTGTTGCAATGACCCCACGGTTAGAAAAAATCCTTTCGTGAAAAATTGTGGATGGGGAAATCCACAGTTGAATCCGCATTTTAAACGCCGTGAAAATCTGCCAGCTGTTTTTGTTGACAAAGCTCCGTACACCATGTACACTTTCTGTTTCGTATTTTACGCCGTTTATCCAGCTTCCGCGCGTTCCACTGTCGAATCTTGCTCCAGTTCAATGTTAGGTTCAAGCAGATCCAGCTCAGTAGATGCGCTACCGAAAAACTCCAATTCAACCCACAGCACCTCCGGATCTGTGTTCGAGCGGTTGGCCTCGCAAGTTCCAAGACGAAATATTTCTTCCAAAGTTGCTGCGGACCGTTCAGCTCCAGCGAAGCCACCAGCTACCTCATCCGCCACTTCAAAGAAGCCCCCAGGTAATTTTACCGTAGCCTACTGCGTGGTGGTAAAACGTACAGTCTGCACTGCTGTGGGTATCGCCTTGTCATCAATCCTTCTCACCTCAACCACTGAATGATGCTTCTCGGTCTCTAGTTCTTACTGAGCTCTTCGAAGACTGTTGTTGAGCTGCAGTGAATTTTGCAAGTTGGGAACAAACGCTAAAAAATTGAATCCCAGTGGCCTGAAATAAGTTGTTTCTGGCTCGAAAGTTGTATTTAACCAGATCACCGTACCGTAACAGTAGAATGAGTTCAGCAGTTTGATTATTGGTGGAAATGACTCATTGCTGCTGCGGTATGTGCATTGCTTTCTACGGTAAAGATATGCCGGTTTGGGTCCCGGAGACTTAGACTGCGAAACAGAAGTACACTTGTTCGGATTGTATACTTCTTAAGGTAGGGAAGCTATGGGTGTCTGAATCTCCCATTTTTTGTCCTACTCCGCTGTTCCAGACATGGCAGTGACTCATGTCATTTGTCCGTTTCTAGTTGGTTTCTAGTACAAGTTATGGGACCAAACCACCTACCCCCATGGACAAAAACAACAAATTAATTTTACTAGACTGTACTGTGGGTACCTTATTTTGTGCAGCGTATTAATTGCTGTTGTGACGCAACAGTAGGAACTACAAGGTTGCAACTTGAAACCACCAACCACAGCCCTTGCGAGTCGCCGGATTCGCATCCACCTCACTGTTTGATCCGTTTCCCTCCTTTCTTGACACGGGCGTTCTGCTTAATCCAAACCGAGCAAGAATCGCTGGACTCGATTCCGCTCGTATCAGAGCTCATCAGTAATACAAATTCCTGGCTCTACTCCGGTCCCAGTGTCCGTCATCTTAGGTGAGAGGAATGTATTGTTGAGTTCCCCGACCCGTAGGTATGTTTTACTGTCCTTTACGCCCCACCTGCCTCTGCCAGGCTTCTGTGTAGACAGAGCATATGCGACGCCTTTTCGGTATCCATTAAGAGCACCACATGTTCAGACGTGGTAATAAATCCCCGCTCACCGTCCGTAAAGTATCTGACGCACAATCGACCATTTGCTACCATTCTACTCTCAAGAAAGCGGGCTGAATGTTCATGTCCGGCTGATACATGAGTGGATCGTTTTCCAGGTCAGACACGTTTACGTTTCAAGGTCACGCACAGTGTTACAGTCAAGTCTGTTGGATTACTGTTTTGGAGGACAGCTATAGTTCAACTCTAAAGGAGGCACAGGCTCTGAGCTATTGCCACGTTACTCAGAAAACACGATTGTAATACATGCAGTTGGGTTAAATCACTTTCCCCTTGATTATTATCGCGTCGAGCTTGAGTTCAGACTAAACCAGACGCAGTGTACCTTTATATCGGAGAGCCGAAACCCGAATTCGTCACATGCTCCTCCTTAAGGGCACGAGGCTTTTTGCAAAAAGTTGCCATTCATCCTTTGCTTTATTATTTACTGGCACCTACCTGCTTGTTGGTTGTATGGCGTTTAAGCCTCAATATTTACTCGTGATGTGTTACTGTCTACAATGATGGTGATGTGTTTGCTGCACATTTGACCATTTCATTTGTACTGTTCTGTCTACTGCACAGACGATGTTGAGATACTTGATCCAACAAATGCGTTGATTTTTCCCAAGGTGATAACGCATTTCCGCATGGTTTTGTTCGAGTCGCATACGAGAACGACGACTACTCCAGATAGCCCGCGCGTCCTCCTGAGCTGTTCCCGCGATTTGCGTATATTCATAAATCGGCTGAGCTCTTTGTTAATCCTCGGGAGTTCCTGAGGATACTTCTTAAAGTAGCTGAGGGTGGTTTGCTTTTCTGATAGGCGGTACGGCGGACCAGTGAATAAAAGTCACATCCTTCATTTGCTCCGCCATTTTAGAGAACTCACAATACGCGGCATTCACAACGCCATGCTGCCGGACTTGTACATCTCTACGGAATCAAGGATGCATGCTGAAAGCTGCGGAACACTATGCATACCTAGAATGTTGCCTTAGCCCTGACACCCAATGCCTTGATCTTTAAGGCTTGCGCTACTTGTTGCACCTTGAAGGCATATTGAGGATTGCCTCTTCTCGCAGTGATATTCAGTGTCTGATCATTTGATTCGTCCGCAGAAGACGGACCCTCATTGTTCAGCAACGAAGAAGCTCTACTGTTTGTGGATGAGGCCCCCGTCATCACTGAGTGTAAAGCAGTATCTCGGGGCACACCAGCTTGAGGTTGTCCGAAAACTCCTTCCGTGAGAAAATTGGCGTTCTCGCAGTTGGCACTAGGATATTCTTCATGGCATATAGTCGCAGTTGTCCTCAGATCCGAAGGCGTTTCCATCCTTACAGCTTCACATTTCACATACTGAATTCTGCGAAAATCTGAGTTCAACTTCAGTAACAGCAGATCTGACGCTTGTGCCGCTGCACACCTTGAAACACCACCTGGTGCGCAGGTGCATTTTCTGACAGCTTCATGACAGTGCTGAAGTTGTCGCTAGCCCTTGTTGTAGCCGAGGGTTTTACGAAGCTTCATAACTTTCACAACTCAAGCCCTGACCTTCAACGTCCTTGATGTAAAGGCAGCATGTCTTCACACATGAGTTGTTACGATTTAGGTTACGCATAATCAGCACACAGTTTGATTCCACTGACGGAATATCTCAGCTTTTCAGACTCAATTTTTACGCTCATTCTCTCTTAGCTTACCCCGTTTGGCATCGATCGATGAGTGAGTTTGTTTCTGATCCTCTTCCATTTAGGTTCACTGACAAAGGTCTTTATGGTGCTCCCTGTTTCAAAACATTTCTGCTTTTCTGATATGCCCTCATCTAGGTTTGATCACTTGGTTTCAACCTGACTTCAGTTGTTTTATGTGGTACTCACTCCTGCCGGTTTTTCTGATCACCGAATTTATCCTCCCATTTTCACAAATGGTGTCTTGGTCAGATCGTCATAAGGCCTACACATCGCTACCTTCGTTCCTTCAGAGAAGCATTCACCCTGACTTAAGTGCAACACGTGTATCTTTGTTATGTGCTTTTTGCTTGGGTTGGTCGGTCGTCTCCTTTCCCTCTTCCCATCTTAACGCTCCGATCGTGTTCTGCTGTAAACCAGTGTGTCTCTGTTATGTTTTTTTCAGACGCTCTCAACGTCAAACGTCCCCCAAACACAAGATCTATTTCGAAGGCCATGTCGGTTTCAGTCTACCAAGATCGCACCGAATGCAAAGCCTCGGTCATCAACAAAAAACCCGCCCGTAAACGTTCTATGTCACCTAAACCAAGACCAGCGCCTGCGGACGAGGTACGGCTCAAAAACGTTTAGCATTAAGATAACCATTTTCGCCCCTGTTGATTGAAGTCTCAATTGAGCCCACAGTAAGCTGCCCACATTGTCGTGTCACAGGCTAAACCATCCTTTGGACTACTGTTGGTACTTTTCTGTGTAGAGCATCAAGAATGAGACAATAAGGAGATAAGTTCTCGTTAGTATTGGTCCGTGTCAATGCCAGCTGGCTATATCCTGTTTGATTACTCACTGTGCCTCGGGCCAGATCCCGAACCTGAACAGCATTGTTATTGTGAAAAGACTTTACACTTCAGCGAACCTTAAACTCTATCGGTTTATTTTAATCCTGCTTTTTCCTGCAACCAAAGCCTACGGAGTTCTTACCTGACCTCAGCTCAGATGTTGCTCCTACTGCACCTAAGGATACCAATGTCGATCAATCAGAAGTGCCAGAAGTTTCAGAACCGTCAAATGAGCAGACGGATGTCGGTTTCGACCATCTGACTGTTACTGATGAATCGACAGAAGTTACGAACTCGACCAAACCTGATTCCCCTGTCACCGAAACTCAACTCTACTCTCAACCCTTGAAAGCTGAAATCCAAGGGTCTGGTGAAGGCGGCCTTTTGAAAGAAAGCGAAGCTGCAATCTATCGGGCAAAGTTCTCCGAACAACGTCGTTTGGCTAAGGAGCGCAAAGAGGAGGAACAGCGGTATGTCCGTAGATTTTAGTTTGTGTGAATCACAAATGTTTTTTTGGATAGGGCTCAGCTACCGACGGCGAAGTCACTGGTTCAAATCCCCTCTTACATTCATGAGAATCGCTGATAATTTCCAACAAGGATAGAACAGCTACATCCAGTCGAAGGCAGCCTTTTAGGATAATGGCGTGTGGGTAGTGACATCATAAACATCTAGCGTATGTTTCCCGTGTTTCGAATCCCCCAGGTGTTTGCTGAACACCACATTTCCCCAAATAATTAAATCTGATTTTCACCATCCACTCTGGTGTAAGGCTCACTCATCGTCCTCCTAGTGCATTGAGTGAATGTAATGGCTTATTCAATCCCCATTCGCTTACTTTTCCGTATACTTCACTCCGCTAAAATTTGTGGGCTTATCTCAAGGACCGACATTTGGGTTAATTCGAGATGAACTATCTTAATTCTCGCCAATGGATTCCCAGATTATGAAAACAGTAAGTAAACATTCAGAAGATGATGTAAGCTTGCGGTGACCCTCGAATGGTGATCTGGCCTTCCTAGCGACAAAACTTGACTCTGATCATCCTGACATTAAATCACAATGTTGAATAATCGCTCGCTAAGAATTGCAAATGGGATGATGAGGTCCCTTCTCACAAATTGGATTTTCGTTTTCATAACATTTGCATGCACCCTGAAGAACAAGCCTGTTTATTTACATTCTGAAGCGTTCATTTAGATCTACCAACTAAGTAAGGTTCGATGATTACCACTTTTATTGTTTAAACTTTCGCATCACCATTGGGTTTCACACGTTAATCCAATCGATGTAGACCATTTGTTTATTTAACTTAAAAACACTCGCACTATTTCATGCCGTTGAACCGTTGGCTGTGATTTTCAAAAATAAAATCTCTCGGAGTTTTTAAGCATCTCGTTCAGCTGAAGCACTCTTTCGGTGCCTAACTGTCATGCCACCAGAAGGAAGCAAGAGGGCTGGAATACTGCCAAATCGTTCAAGCCTAGACAGGGGGAGTCGAGAGGCGAAGGTCGGGTTCGAACCGCGGACCTTCCGGTCAAAAAATTCACGCTCTAACTACTGAGCCATCTTGCCCCTCCCTAATATCGTCTCTCCAATTCTCTATTTCAATTACTCCCGGGCAGGAAAGTCCGAGGTATCCAGCTTAGAGCGCTCGCTGTGCAGGATGCTGGTGTTATTGTGGGGCATAAGGAGGCTTAGCATGTTTTGCTTGTTGCATTTTCGATTGTCTGGACCGTGCGTTATCTTGGAACGTGTTAGGCCTATAATTCTTGGCATCAATTTGTAGTATTTCACGGTTGAACCGCAATTTCGCAACCTTCTTGGAATGCCCATATTCCAGCTCTATTCCCCTCGACTTCCACCGACTAGAATCCGTACAGATAGCTCCATATGCTACTCAGCGTAAACCATCTATCGTCCAGCCCATTTTGTACAACCACTTGTCGGCATCGTTTGATGTAGCAGCCAAAGACTAAACCATCCTGTGTGCAGTAGAATCAGTAGGGGGCTTCTCTGGAAAAGTAAGCCGGCTTTGCGTGGAATCTTACACGGATCTACTACCAATGATGCCCCGGTATCACCTGACATTTGTTCAAGTAATCGTCTTTGCCTAGCTTCTACACGTTCATATAGTCCTGTCGGGGACCAGGGATTTTCGGCTTCTGGTGGCCTGATGGAAGTTCATACACCGTTCACCAACATTCGGTTTTTGCAAGAAACCGTGCTGCCCAGGCTAAACCAGGCCACGGGACAGACGGCCCTAACTTCCCCCATCCGGGAGAATGTTCACAGCATACGGGAACTCTGTAAAACTGATCAATCGAAGGATTCAACGGTCAAAGTAGGACAGCTGAAAAAATTGACTGAAACCATGGCAAGTTTTTGAATGCTCCATTTGCAGCATCTGAGCAAGCGTTAATTAGGAAGTGTTTTCGGAACGAAGCATAGACAAATTCCACCATCATTTTTGTGAAAAATCCCAATTTTTTGGCGTTCAGGGACAGTTCCATTTTTCGTCTATAAGCACGCCGTGTTCATTTTTGGCTCTCATTCACGAAGCAAAGCGTCAGTGTCTTCATTGTGTATGGTCCATGTTAATAAAAGCCTACACAAAAGTCAACTTGCCGTTCGCATACCATCCAATCACCATATTGTATACCATGATCTTGGGTGACAGGTTGCCATTCATCTTTGTTTTGTTGACCTGCCTGCCGCAATGGACGATACACTTTTTGTATGTGCATCTGCCAGCGCAGGGACATAAATTATTCATCTCTTGTGGATTCCAACGGAGTCTTTTCAACACTTGACTGTGAACTCGGTTCATCGTGATGTGAGATCAATCGTCGTCAACCTAATAGCACATCTGTTTCAAGCTTCCCTCAAATGAATATTGTTGAGAGCGCTTCTTTCCACTTTTTAATGAACTTTGTATGCGTTGATATCACAGACAACTTTCCAGCGTGCGAACAGAACCGCATTGTTATAGAGTATTGAGGCACTCTGTCATCATCATCATCAATGACAGCAACATCTGTGTTGGCATGATGCTTCATGTTGAGAGCGCTTCTTTCCACTTTTTAATGAACTTTGTATGCGTTGATATCACAGACAACTTTCCAGCGTGCGAACAGAACCGCATTGTTATAGAGTATTGAGGCACTCTGTCATCATCATCATCAATGACAGCAACATCTGTGTTGGCACTGATGCTTCACTGCCGTGTGTGTGTTTCTAGGACATTCCATATTCCCCTCAACTGCTAACAGTTGACATTAAGATGAGTAGAGCAGTTTTCATATCAATTGTGACTCATTTTTCCCAATAGTGTTAAGTGGCATCTTGGCTCAGTGGATCTTCTGCTTACTTCAATAGTTTCCTTGGTAGATCACTCGATGGACTGAGACTATTCCAACGGCTCACAGGCAACAGCTTTTTTGGGATTAGGTGGTCATATGTCTGGTACGGTCCTAGCACTTTTCTCGCCACTTACGCGCTGCAAAGGTATGATCAATCTTGCTTTATCCATTTCGGACCCCACATTGTTTTGCATGAAGTTTTTCTTCCAGATTTTTAGCACTCAATCGGTTTAGCGGAGTGTGTATGAATATTTTCCATGTATTTCAGAGAAGGCTAATTCCTCAACAGTTACCGTTTTCCTTAGAACGGTGGAACAACTGTTTGGAATATTTAAGCTTCCTAAATGGTACGAGTCAGATTCTGTCGGTTTGAATTTTAATACTTTAGCAGATATCCCGCCTTCGACATATTTTCTGTTTTATACATCAATAAAATCACCCCCTAGGTGTTCTGCCTTCTTACGCCGATTGGTGAGACATACCTTCGTATGGGTCTGCAGTTATCTGGGATATGGTCAGGATCAATGTTGAGCAAGCCCATGAAGATTGTTGAGAGACGTACATACCAAGCAGTCATGGTTCGAACCCGACCTCTGCCACTCGACTTCCCCTGTCTAGGCTTGGGCGACCTGGCAGTATCTCAGCCCTTGTGCCTCTGTGTGGCATGGCAGCTAGGCCCTGAAAGGGTGCTACAGCTGGATAATTTTTAGGCAGTCACTATGTTGCCTCATTATTACACGACCACTGGAGTTAACATGATTCCCAAGAGGCGTCAACGCTCTCTAACGTGGTTGATTGCTTAAGGGTTAACTTAAGCGTAATTTCATTAGTTTCCTCCGTGTTTTTGTTGCCTTCTGTTCTGCTCCACTTGCAGAAGACTGGTTCGTTGAATACCTTCATTTCAGTGGTTTTGCTTCTTCATTTCAATAGACTTTCTGACATTCTTGTGCCCTTAATTTCGGTCCCATTGATCAGTTAGATACCTATTTTTAGAAGGTTATTCACCCCACCTTAGGACAGGCTGAACCTCTAATAGCAAGGATCGTCAGGTACCTGAATGATTGGCCTCGGTTGTTCAATGTCGAAGCTCAGGCTATAAAGCAGCATCTCTGCTTCCATAAATATGGAAGTGCTGGTTATCTGACAGAAACATTCCTGTTGTGTGAAACCGTAGGGTTTTATCCCCCAGACCGCCTCGCAGTTTAATTGCTCATAGTGCGGGATTTGGTTTTTCTTTTTTTGATAGCTTATCATCGTTCATGCTAAACGTTTCTACGAAGCCGATCATCATCTTCGGCTGTAGAAGCCGCGGGGCAGACTCAACAAATACGCAATTCTGTTAGGAGACGGTGGTCGCTGTTGCTATTACCTAGTTAAATCTGTGAAGATTAATGAGCCCTGCAAAGTTCCCCTAAATTCTTTTTCAGTGATCTTCGCGCACAATTCGCGTGTGTTATTCTGTTTCCTGTGGGTGCCTTTTCAACACATGCACGTGTTTCACATGGTTTAATTGTGTTCTCTGTGTCGTGCTCTACTCGTGACGAGGAAGGTTTGTAAAGCATTTAGTGTTGTAACAATGTGAGTACAGTGGTGTTCAAATAGCGCTTCTCACGGTTGATGATGGTTTGACATCATTAATCAGTCATTCAGAACGACCCAGTCATTAATTGGATTATTAAATTTCGCCTGGTCTGATGGTTATAGCCTGGCAGGTTTAAGTGCTACTTTGAGAAACAGCGGGCCTTATTCAGATTTGTTTCGTGCATTTAAAACGATTATTGCTTTCACCTTTGTATTGCTAAGAAGTATTGTTGTTCGATTCATGTTTTATCTCCCGCTTCCAAGTCGTTGAGCCAGCTGCTGTGTGTGCTTTTCGATCGAGGTATCTCGCAATGATTACAGTCAGAATAGAAATTTCGAAGAAAAAGCGGTATAAGTTTCTGGGAATTCACCGCTCTATATTGGATACAAAGCTGAAATGTGTTGCAGTATACCCTATCTACCATGTCTTTTTAGGATTATCTAGCGCAAACTAGGTTTTTGAAGGTATTAAGCAGATAAGATAGCGCACTATAATGTTTGCATAACTGTATTTCAGCTTATTGGAAATTTGATCCTGGGATAAGTGTCCCTCCATTTCTGTTTACCAGACAAAGTTTTGGGTTTCACTTCCCAGCTCTGCTCGAAACTTGCCAACCCAGTTCTTTCAACTATAGACTTCATGTACTGGGAGAAAACCAACCGTCACTGACAGCAAAAATGGCATTTCGTAATTCTGTTTTTGTAGGAGGAAACCAAAGGAACAGGAGGGGCGCTGTGGATTTTAAATTAACCAGGTTTCGTCCTCCATTTTAATTAGTGAACTCAATTTATTTGTACCTAAAGACACTAGTCATGGTGTTAGTTTGGTTATGCGTTCACACGTTAACGCGAATTGGTTGTTGAGGGAGGCCAAGTGCTGACCAAAGAGTCAGAACACGTTGAATGAATGTTGGACAATCCACAACTCTTTTCAGATGGAGGTATGTTCCTAGTGCACCACCTTACGCAATAGGACAATAACGTGTATGTAACTCCCGGTTCCGACCACCCATCAACCCCATAGCAAGCAGTTTCACGCTTCAGATCTCTATGGATTTCAGACCGTTTCATTTGTCATCATTTCCGATGCTATTTGTATTCTCTCGAGTGCTTCTGTCGCTTACCATGTAGCTTGTATGTTTCCCGTGTTTCTAACAGCCGTTTCCTGGAAGCGCAACAACAGTTGCAATTGCAAGAAGCGGCCGCTCGCCTCGCTGCCGAACAAGCTGAAAGGGAACGAATGGAACAGGCTGAGCGAGAGGCAGCTGAGGCACAAAGGTTGAAGGATGAAGCTGAAAAGGCTAAGGTGGTCGTCATTGATATTTCATGAAATTTACCTCTTGGAAGTTCTTAAATATGTTTGTTTTATTCTAAGACAGTATCTACCGCCGTTATTCAGGAAAGTGTCACCGCTTAACCTATGGGACTTCTGTGTGGTCCACTATTTCAAGCTCCAAAATTGGGTTGCCAAAAAGTAACAAGTTATTCAGTAGAGTTCCTGCACACAAAGTGAATTTCCAGTCCCCTCACTCTGCGGGATGTGTGGCTTGAACAGTGACGTCAAATCAGTCAATCATCCTTTATCCCACTCATCGTGCTCCTCACTGACCCTGGAATTTTCGTAGTTTTGGCTCCATTCACTTGCAACGTCTCAGTTCCTCTCTGCAAGGATGGTGTTTGTGTCTACACTCGTCTATTCGTGTGTCCCTTTTAAGCCCCCCCCCATGTCAGCTTTCCAGTTTGCAGCTCAAATTATGTCCTCTATAAGCCCACTATTCTTGTTGTTTTTTCATCTCCTAATGGCAATACTGCACTTCTTCCCTATTGAATTTCACCTGCGAAGTCACCGCACATTGGTCTCTCCAAGACGTACATGATAGATTAGCCTGCTTGCTGGACACTTAACTACCCAGCCAGCTGTCTAATTTCACAAATACCGAGCCAACTTGCATTGGCATTTTCCGCCTCTATGGTTGAGGACCTCGGAGCCATACTAACCACCGCTAGGCATGGCTTAATCACGCAGCCAATAGTGTTTTTTTCACCAGACTTGTTAGGCGTGGCTATGCGGGAATTGGAACTGAGGCTCATTCAGTGCATGTGTTTCCTCTCATTCGCTCGGACCACAACAGATACCACGACTATTACAACGCACTTCCGGCACACAATATTGCTGACCAACTGAACTGAACCGAACAAGCCAAACAGCCAGTAAATTGAGTATACCTAACTTTTTAGCTATAGTCGGGTGATTTCAGGTTTACTAACCGCTGGCTCTAACACAACACATCACAAGGCTCCAAACTGCGTATACACACGAAAACGTAGCTATTACGCTGCTTCACACGCTTCGCCTCACAGAAAGAATTACCCTTTTTAGCGACCATCAAATCAATGGTGGTGATTCCGGTAGAAATGTGCAGTCCCAATAGAATACGCCTAGTGTACTAGCTAGTGATTTCCAATTGTTTTTGAATGTGTCTCCTCCCTGTAAACACTGACTGCTGTGTAATCTTGTTTATTTTCCACTTGTTACCTATTGCATGGAGTTCCATAACATGTATATTAAATGATAACTTTTCCGAGCGGACGGGTAACAAGCAACCTTGAAACGTTATCCAGCGTATAATCTTATTATCCGTTTACCAGTACTCTCAGGACATCCGAAATCGCCTGTGTTACTGTCAAAACGAAAAATTGAAGACCTTCAATAGACCTTCAATAGGACCTTCTAAAAGATGTGTATGTTCACGCAAGTTCACGGGCCGAACAGGACTAAACACACGTCACGTCTTATCCGAAACATCACATGAGCCGTTTTTGTAGGATGATGGGACATAGTTTTGACCTTCGGTGCATTTGTCAATCTGCCAATATGTTCTCTCGTAGTTATTAGTTTCCCACTAGTGGTTTTCGTAAAACGCTGAAAGATGCATTAATGTCCGCTCAGCTACTTGAAGTGGGTTCCGAGGCCGGCTTAGATACAAATGACAAACTGGCGTAAAGTTTGCTCTGGGTTAACGGTACAATGGATTGATCCTGGTGTTCCAGATCTATCCGTTGCTGTCTTTGTCTTGACTAAATCCAGATGGGTATGAGTGGTGAGTACAGCGGAAATCACTTTTGACCAGTTGGCGACAGATTGTTCTGCAGAGCTTAACAGAGCAGAAGGAGTAGTTCGCGCAAATAGGAAAAAACAAGAGGTCAGAAAGCTGTATAGCTGATTGTCACCAACGCAGTATGACACTTGAACAGTGCTTCCAAGTAGCAGGGAAGCGTAAATATCGGTGAGAGGAGGCAGTTCAGGACTATTTGACATGTCATCTCTCTGGTACTGTGGACTGGATTCCCCAAAGCAGATGTCTGCTCACTGTGTGCCTAAATTGGTTAAAATACCGATTACTCTCCAAAATAAAAAAAAATCAGGAACTGTCTCCTCACCCCCATAAAAACCGTGATTGGATTTCGATGCCCACTTAGAATGGTCGCCGTATAGGTGTGCGCCCGGGCGATTTTTTTCCCTCCTTCGCAGTCAATAATAATTCCTCGGTAGTGGGTGTGCAGTTGGTAGCTAAATGCATTCACGTGTAATAATCGTTTTTACTGGTAAGTGCAATACCACCCTACAGTGTGCGCATTTGTGTCGATGTGTATTGTGTTTTGTTTCAAACACTGACTCCATGTTACTTGATGTACTGATGCTAGTTTCCCTAGATCGGTGATTGTCGTGCTGTCATCTGTTGCTGCTTGCTCGCAGCGTGTTAAGGATGGATGTGTCACGGGCGTATTCCATTGGACTGTTGCCCCTTTCGACTCCCAGTTTGTTAATTAAGTGAATACTTACTGTTTTTCGTATTGTTCTTTATGATGCCTTTAAGACGACCCTGTGTTGACGACTATTATGACGTACCGTATGTCGCGGCTTCCATCCCTCATTTTCAACCATTTTCAGCTTCGTGCAGCGGAAGCCGAAAGACTTATGAAGTTGCAACGTGCTGAAGAGGAACGTATCAAACGGAAGCAGCGACTGGAAGATATAATGGCACGAGTGAAGCAAACACCCAAACCAAGTGCTTCTTCACCACCCAGTTCGGCTTCAACTCCCTTCTTGTTCGGACATGAGTCGCATGCCCTGAAAACCGACACACCTCAGGGGGATGCGTCCGATTCGAAACTTTTACAGCTTGCAGAGACAGATCTCGTTTTGACAACAGAGGGAGCCGGTGCGGACCACGATATCCCTGTTGCAGATAAGGAGCCCCATTCCATAGCAGTTGCCTCGTCAGAATCCACAGAAGCCCCTGTCTGCTTTACTCTCACAGATAACTTGGATCAATCCAGGAAGCCTCAACAGGTGATAGTTGGTTAGGACATTCCTCCATTTTTATATTTTGAACGCTGTCATGTGTGTTTTTAATACTTCTTTCTTTGTCTAACGAAGTGAAGATGACATCCAAATCATAACCTTCTTACCTCTATGAGCTGTCCTGCGCTTTCTTGCGGCTTTCGTGGCTGGATATGCCAGTTTCTAATGCTGTGAAGCAAACTAGCGATAGGTAGTGTAGTTGTCCCCTCTGGAGAGGATGCCTTCAGTAGATATCAGCTCTGCCCCCCCCCCCACAGAATAGGCTGCTTCTGTTCGGTCGTTCAATGATGCAAGTGGCCATGCATTCTTCTAGGCGATCAGACGGACATTACCTAGAATTAGGAGCTCCATATAGGTAGCAAAGAGAATTTTCCGTCAGCTGGCAGCTTCCGGCCAGAATGTGAATGAAAGTTTTTTTCTGTTCTTACCGCATACCGAAATAATGAACGTGATAGAGAATATGTGTATCTGTGTGTGAGATGTTGCTTACCACCAGTCAGGTGCAAGTCACTAATGTTATAGCCAAAAGCGCCATCTTCACTATTGCACTTGCGACTGTGACTACCGGTGTCACTATCAATATCTGATGACTTGTTGATAGGTTATTTTACAGTTCGACAGCGTAGATCATTAATCAGTTTACTATATCGTATTGTAGCCTAGGGTAAGGTTATTCCTGTTCATGGTGAATGTAACTAATGGCTATAGGTAACATACTTAGTTTATGGTCTACTTCATTCGCGTGGCATGGCAGCTATGCACCGGAAGGGTGCTACAGCTGAACGCTTTCTTTAAGGCATGCGCACTTCTCGCGACTACTGGATAGATGGAGGGGTTCAACGTTCCGAGCGCTATCCCTGACAAATTCCCTCTGGTCCTGCATACTTTCACGATTATCAGATTTGTAGCTCAGGATTTATTAGGTATCCTTTACTATTGGCACCGATATTGATAGAACTGATGCTTCCCATAGGTTTAACGTCTTTTGGCCAACTGCTAAGTGATTCAGACAATCTGACTACTTGTGACTGATTTCACCATTATCGATTCTTCCGAAGGATCAAACTTATTACCGAAAATCTTGATTAAACAACGGTTGTGTTATTTTCAGTTTTGTGTTTCCATCAATAAGCATTCCCGTCACATGCTAGGCTGCGCAGTTTTGTCTGTTTCGAGTCGCTTCCACTGTTTTGCAGTCGATGAAGGCACGTCCTGAAATCGATATTTCCCGGTAGCTCATTGTAGTTCGATGAATTTTTCGTTTGAATGTCAATAAAGACTTGTGGAAATTACTCATTTTTCCGCATTGTCGAATTCGTTGTTTGTTGTTCAGATGGAAATGTTAACAAATAATGATAGCCTTCTGTAGACTCATGGAGGTGTGGGTATTACACAGCATTTTATTACACTTTTCAAGGTAATGTGACTTTTCTGTGGTGGCCATTTCGCCTTATTTTTCAGTTTTCTAGAATCAGGTTTTTCGGGGGAACTTCACGCCACTAATGGTTATTCGAACACCTGTTTCTGTTAATTTCAATGTCCTTTCCACCTTCCAGGTAGCCGTGGAATCCCCTAATGGTGACTTTGCATCTGAGGATTTGGCTGTACAACCTGTCGAGAATACTGATTCCCACGTTATCGACAGTTTGGAGGATCACATCACACCTGAAGTTCCCTCGACCGGTTCACCTGCGCCGCAATCAGACGTATCTCCTTCCGTTGTCTCTACACCAGGTTCTGTCCCCCTCAGCCCAATTAAGCAGGTGTGCGACAACGTGGACGACTCCACGATACACTCTGCCAAGCCAAGTGCTCCACAGTTCAAATCTGCCCTTCTTCAGACAATGCTCGGTGGTGGTCGACTAGCCACACGAGCTAAAGATGCTGTTGCCGGGTTGCGGTAAGCGAACCGTTTTGGTGCTCCTTATGTGCAGGCTAGAATAATCTCCCATTTATGTGCTTATTTGCTTTCGCAACGGAGAGCGTCATTGTTTCCAAAAACAAATGCCCTCTACCTTTAATGCCCGTCAGTTCCGTCAACCCATCGATATGTCCACGTTCGCGCTGACTGCCATCACCTCTTTACTTTTCAACGTACCGTTTTGAATCAGAAGTCGCCTGACGTTCCCTTACCTCGTGACGTAATCCTATGGATATGTGTGTCTGGATGAGCAGTCCAGGCCTATTTTCCCAGCTGGAGCCATTGGTCAGCTATGGGTCTTCATTAGAGATCGAAGGCGAGCTGTAGCCCAGTGTACTGGTTTACGCTCGAAGGAATGACGAGTTACATGTAAATCACTCCTCTCCATCAGTCGTGGCTTACAGCCCCAGTTTCAATTCAGTGTGACTGCACGAAGAGATAAGACCTTATCGTGGTACCTCAACAATCCATTGAGCTATTTTCTAGAATGCTCGTGCAGGACGCAATGTCTCTTATCAGGTTGGTCAGTGAACAGAGATCAGAGTTTCCTGGTTCTTTAGGTTGGGGGTTGGAGGAACTGTGGTAACTTGTCTCCCAAAGGTTATACTGCTGTGGTCATCATCATCACCGGCAGCATGACATCAGTGTTCAACACCGATGCTTCACTGCTGTGGTAGCCTTATTTCAGCCACCGCCGCCTTGCTATCAGGCTTTTGAGCCGAAGATTTTGGCTGAGGGCCCTGGAGGTTTTCCTGTCTAGGTTCGGGTACTCTGTGTCTGAGCCTACCCACAGTCCTTAATTACACAAACGAAAGTACCTTTATCCCACATCGACCGTCCCTAGGTGACGTCATCGGGATCTCCTGGTTCAATATATACGACAAAAGAGATAAGTGAAAGCGCGTGACTGTTGACATCCATCTTTCTTCATCATCCTCTTTCAATCCCCTCACACCTCATTTAAAGATAACTCTTCCATAAAACCCAGAGATAAGCACTTCTGGCGGTCATCCAGGGAATGACTGCTTTCATGGCAGTTAGACACTGATAGTTAATAAAGGTGCATTTCTATCGATGATGATCAAAATCGGGATGCCGTGGCTTGTAGCGCTGAATTTTCGTTTTAGACATGTTTGCTTTCGAATATCATGATTTTTCAGTTGTCCACAGCGCAAATGTCTTGTAGAGAAGCCCTTTAAAAGATCCCTTGACTCGAAATAGCCCCAATGTTACTGTCCTATTGCCAATACACAATCATCATTACTCGCGAAAGCCTGTAGCACCTTTAAAACCGTAAACAGCGCTGGGCCTCACCAAGTTTACTAATGCAATTAGTGGTTCACTTGAACTTGGTGACTTCGAATTTTCCTTCTAGTTTGTGCCGCGTAAATTGCTGGAACTTTCCAAGTGCCAATCCATGTGCATGACGACTTGCAGCAGCAGTTTAATAGGAAGAAGAGGAAGCCTAATGAAAAGCTGTCTTGTTAAACGTTACATCATGTTCGTCCTTTTGGACAGATCTTTATGAACTGTGGTGGCTTCTGTCACGCGTAAGTACAGCCTAATCACCAAAGTATTCTGTTTGTGTGGGGGGTCCAAGTGTTCAACTCAGGGAGAACAAGTGGTATGATCCGAAACGTGTAGTGCATATGGAGAAGCGACTCAGGTTTGTCGCTACATTCCTGCCTTTCGTCGAGGAAATAAGGATTGAGTTGGACGGGATTGGTGGTTGTGAGAACAAACCGATTCAATCGAGAAACATTTTTGCGACACAGTCTTCGTTACTAGTAAGTGAACTGTCCAGGCTCGCAGTTTACTCACGGTTTACCCAATCTGAATGAGAATTCGTATATTGCCACTAATTTTGAATAGTCTGTCGTTAAAACTACCTTACCTTCGACTCACGGGTGGTTAGCCGGCCTCCCGTACGATGGTGTTTGGACCATTTGACGCCCATATCTAATGGGGTAAACCAAGCGACTTGCTCAGCGTAGCCGGCGCTGATTCCCGTGTATGAGTAAGTTTGATTAGAAACGGGGAGAAGACGATCCGCGAACGAACATACCTGGTTGTATGTTACATCGCTTGTTTGCTAAAGATTCTGCCCAAAGTTCAGCTGGCTGTCTTGTCGTGGTCGCCATGTGTGTTAGAGAAATGATCGCGCGTCAAATCTCACTACAATGTTCTTTTTCTGGCCAACTAACATTCCGGACCTTACGTCATAAAAGGAGACAACCTCTCGTGTCCCTACCTATTTGTCGAAATCTACTCATCCCTGGATTCGAGAGTTATTGATCACACGTAGTCTCATTGCTCTTCAGATCTAGGCTGATGTCGCAATGCAGCTTGTGCACGTGTTCACTTCCATACTTTTTTGATGAAAAGCGGCAATATATTGCGGTACTGTTAGGTTCTATTGATTTCTTATTGCATTGGCCTTAGGAACTGGGTATTACTTCCCGTTACGGAGAGTAAGCTCTGGAGAAGTTTACTGTAATTTACTAACCCTATAATCTGACAGAATACATTCGTCTCGCCGCCGGGATGGCGTAACAGCCATCTGCGTATTCATTACACAACCTGCTAAGCGGATGATACGGTTCCACCAGTGGAATTTTGTAGGATGGTAATTCTTCTCACCGATACCACTGCAGTCTACGGTCCGTGAGTGATAATTCGTCAGGTTGGCCAGTTCACTTCTCCGCCCTCGGGTGCATAATGTAGTTCGAGCAAATGTAGAATGGTCAGCTTGGTTTTACGTCCTTTAGTACGAATTATAGCACGTGGAATGTAGTACAGTCATACCTGGGAAAATAACGTCTCCTCACCGACAGCAATACGGTACGAGGGATAGAGCAGAACTAACTGCTACAGTTCACGCACTAATTCGTTGAACGTGGTGGGCTCATTAAATCTGATTATTTCAAATAGTGTGTGCTGTAGAACCGTCCATGTAGGTCTACAAGCTTAATGCATTTTGTGCGTACTCCTTGGTCTTTATGATAATTATTCCGTTCGACGAAGATGACTGGTCCTCTGCAGTGTTTTCCAACTTCCGATTTTAACACCAATGTACGAACGAACTGGCTCAAATCCACCATGTCCGAATTCGAAGTAATGAATTGGTCAGCGCTAATGAGTCACGCGTCCTCTGCGCCGTATCTGACTTAATATTTGGACGACCCCCGGGCAACCTTCACTCTAAGTAAATTCAGTGCAATTTCAACTGCGTATTATTCTTTTACTTGCTCTTTTGCGAATGACTTTCCTGATTTGGTTCAAGAGCCTTCTCATGTTTGTTTCTTTGTCAGGGATATTTTTACAGCTTTTCATCCTTATGCTCCCTTCATGTCTTTCATGCTTTTGACTAACTATATTTCCTCTCAAACCGATTGGAATTGTTCGTTTTGTGTTCATTTACCTTATCTCAGTCGACTCATTTTCACATCTGAAGACAAACAATTTTTCCAACGAACCTCACCTGCTGAGGTCATTTTCTAAGCAGACGAGTCCTATCGAACCACTTGTTATTGTATGTTGCTTCATTATACGGCCATGGAATACTCTTATACATGACTACCTTGCCGTCCTTACAATAATTCTGAAATCATGCCACTTGATTGAGGTCGCTTAAGCCCTTTATCCCCGAAATTAAACTGCATTGGCATAGATTCCTAATTCAAACGAAAACCTACGCAGTCCTACAGCATTGTGCTTTTTTTCAACAGCCCAACGTTTTTGCCTTGATTTGCTACAGGTGATGAAGGTAGCAGTTGACGCTGAACTACTGTCACTGGCGTATGAGGTTTCTTCCGCGGCAGAGTCGCAATTCAGTATTTCATGAGTGATACTCGGTAGAATAGAGGAAATCTTGGTCGTCGAGCTGGTCATACGGATTGAGTTACGGATATTCCTACGCATCCCCCTTGTTTGTTGTGCACGAGATTAGTTGTTTGTTTCGTTTTGGTCAGCTTTTCTAAATCATTCAGCGTTAGTTGTCCATGACCGTGTTGGTGCTGGTTCTCATGTAAACACTGCTCGAGAAAAAAATTGTCGGCCAAGCCAAGTAGCTACAATCTTGACTGTCAAACTATCAGGATTATATCGAAGTTCGTCTGTCTCACCGATCAACTAAAACTTACTCGTTTCAATGTTCGTTACAATACTGTTCACTCCTGGTTCACCATCATCACAGTCTAGTTCGTGATGCAATGTGGTTCACTTATTTTCACATGGCCACACACCCACGCTCACAATTTCGATCGATTGTACCGTTGTAGATGTGTGTTTGTGTGCTACTGCAGTTTGCCTGTTTTACGGAATCAAGTGCACCGCCTCGTCACCTTGTCCGCCAACGACTCCGTCATTCATTCGGGTATCTCACGCACGGAAGGAACGCGTGTCGATTGTATGCTGATGCGCCCCACGTGGGCATGTGGGACACATTTTGGTGTTTTGAAAAGTGATCGTGCGTAGCGCCAGTTGACCTTCGATTCTGGTGTTTTTCATCATCTCTGAGTTCCTTCGTTTTCCGGAATTTCTTTATTGGTACCGATTGGATTGCTGCGTAAGGACGAACGGGTTCACAGGCAGTTGGTGTGATTTCATCATCCAAAACTCTCCGATAATTTGTTTCTTCATCTCTCGTCTGGTTCTGCTGGCGTGACTACTCTGGTACACAAAAGAAGGATGCACTGCATTTGTCTTATGTTTACGGGGATTCGATCTCCGGACATCTGATGTGCTAGTCTACATCAGCTCATGCTGGATGCATCAAAATAATCACTCATGAAACGAACTGCGCAAGTGTAATTACACACAAGTACTTGCAGTCCGTGATAAATTGGAGCCGAATGGGAAATGGATGCTGTGCTTGTCGGGGAACCTGTTCTCTGAACTTACCTTACGTAGCTAAATAAACTCATTTGCAGACAAATTTGGCTTTGCGAGAGACTCACCTAAAACCCAGCTGAATCTCTCGTTTATGATGTTTCTAAGAATATCAGTAAACTTACCAGTAGTGTATTACGTCTACACATGTATCGCAATATCTCGAATATCGTACCTGGTGCAGCACATTCACTCGCTTAGAAGCACCATAAACGAGAGATTCTGCTGGGTTCCGGATGAGTATCTCGCAAAACCAAATTTATTTGCAAATGAGTGTTTCGCTGATTTCGTGCACTTCGGCTTCAAGTAGAACATAAGAACCAGAGACACCTTAATCGGAATCTTGCTTTGTGTCTTTGAAATATGGTAGAACTAAGGCATTGACTAAATGAGAATGTCCATAAACATACATTCGCCATCATTTGTTGACGTGTGACAATGTCTTTCTTTGTCAATTCGACTAATTTGAAACCGATCGTTATCACTTTAAATTAGCGAGAACATTCATATTACTTGAGTTTAGTGGAGAACTGTTTAACGAAACTCCCCATTCCCGCCTTTATGCGTTTCCGTTGTCGATTTAGTCTCAAAGCTTGTGCGAAACGTTCATTCTTCGGTTAATCCTTATTGCATCGCTTTAGATAAGGTCATCATATTCCCGATTTATATATTGAATGAAGCGTGCTTACGGGACTCGGCACAGGCTTGTCCTGTCGTCGCTTCTATGAATTCATCAAGGACACTTTCGAACTGTTATAGTTCTTTGCTCCGGGTTAGGAGTTAGCACACACAGCCCAACTCAACGCTTCATTAGGAGTCGGCTTTCCACGCATCCCTTGCCGTACCGTCACTCGATCCCCTAACTTCCGAAGTATGCGTTCCTCAATGTACCCGATCACTGGTTTTTAAGCTTCCTTTGAAACTTTTTTCTTTCGTGTAGTAAGTTACCAAACTGAGGTAACTATTACTGTTAGTTGGTTCCTGGTATCACAAATCGTTTGGTAATATGAGGCGGTGGAATAGAAAATAGAGCCGATGTAACGCTACACATTTCCATTTACTGTGCTTGGCTGCAGTGTGACTTATGTTTGCCCATGTTCCTGTATTTGGCAGTCGACTTGCACGATGTAGCAAAAGCCACGGATCTACTGTCTGGCTTCAGGCATCTCTGCAAGATTGCCTGCATACCATGTTGGTCATTGCCCAAAGATGCACCACATTTACAAGTCACACTTTTCGTCTGTTTATTCTGCAAGTTTCCCACCTAGCTCGAGTTTTTGTTCGCGTCGTGTGGCTTTTCGGTTGCTTCATTTTGCTGAGCATTTTAAACCGTCAACCCTCTTTTTCAACCAATCGGATCTGCGCACTACTTCGTGCATCAGTGAAACCTCATTTGCTTGATATGGAAAACATTGCTGCACCCTGTTGTCTAATGGTTCTCGTGTATCGACTTCCCAAGGTGTATTGTTGCCTAACGATTTGACTTAGGGTTCTGCTTCGTGAGTTTGATGCTTCACAACGGTGTAGTTCATTATCGCGCTCTGTAATCGTAATTCATAAACTCTACAAGCTATTTGGTAGGATTGCACTTGGTCCTGAACCTCTAGACTGCGTTGACTGGTGAGACTTTCTCCACAGTCCTAACGGACACGATATGATTGGAACAGTGTTTTCGTGGAGCAGTCGTATTGCCGAATCTTTTTGTTAGGCTAGCTTTATGGAAGCTGGTTTATACGACAGCGAATAAAAGTGGAGTATAAGACGTCGTCCGACCCCAAAAAACAGTCACACGAAACCTTCCGTCCCTATTCTGGTACTTTGGTTAATTATCAAGTCTACTGCGAAGATCGATGAGCAACCGGATGTTTATCTGGATAGATCGATTTTAAGTAGGTAGATATTTAATCTAACTGAAAAATGTCTAATTTTGAACTCAGCTGTTTCATCCTGTCATGCCACGCTATCATTCGGTCTCAGAACCAACGAACGTCTTTCCTGTCTGTCTACTTGTGTGTCATCGTCCGCTCTTTTTAACCCAGGAGTCGTGCTTCGACCACCCAATTGACCGATATTCAACCAAATGGTGACCACAGTGATGGCCGGTCTTTTCAAGGTTGGACAGAACCCAGCCCCTCTGGAGACGGTCTCGTAGGCAGATTTCCTCAAACACAGGGCTCTCCGGTTTACGCGAGCCCCAAAGAAATAAACGGAGACATTCTTAAATCGCCCCCGTCCTCCAGTAAGTCCCTATGGGGAGCACAAACGTAAATGATTTACGTAGTCGCTTTATTTATACAGCCAAACTCGTCCACAGCGACTGCTGTTTGTACCGTCTCATCCTTCTCAAAAGAGTCGATGCTGAAAGGCCGTAATCCAATGCTTGTTCGTTGGACATAACGTATCTTGGTTAATGACGTCTTATCAGTGGCTACCAGAAAGGCTGAAGTTTATATTTGAAGGGCCGCAACAGAAGTTAGACTTGTTGATCCGTTAATGCTGTGAAAATATTGTCTCCCCTAGCGGGACCTTACTCTACCCAATTTTCTAGCATTCTCTTATTTTTCTGAAAAGACTAGACCTTGTTGGTTATTATTACTGTTCATTGTTTTTACTCTTATTGTTCAATTCGACGCCTTATTACTCTCCTGGTTATTTGAGTGATGCAGCTACTACCTAGAGGCTACTTTTATTGATTAACTTTTCTCACAGATGGTTTCAGTGGAGAAGTCTGATTCCGGTTGGCATTTGTGCAGTTTTACCGATCATGCTAACTCCAGTGTCGTCCGTGGCCAGACTGATGTATCACATACCTGCAACACTAGAGGCATTTGAGATGTATGGAACGAATTATGTAGGCCGTAACAATCCTTCAGGATTTTATCTTTGCCTAATCCTATATTGAGCCGTTGTTAAACCCGATTTTCCTATATGACTACCTCAATGCTGTGCAAGAAGACCGATTATTAGCTGTGCGGTGGTTGCTGTCTTTAGTCGCCTAACTTTTTTGGGAGGGTGTTGGTGCTGCCCCATTGGGAACACGTAGTCAAACGATTTTCGCTATTCTGGAAATTCATGCTGCAAACAGCCTGTAGGCATCACAGTTGCGGTTGACGCCTTCTGTTGTATGTTCGTCTCATCTTTAATCCAAGATGGCCAACAAACGTCTAGCTTACGTACTTGAGCCTTCGTGCCACCAAGAGTGGCGATTGTGATTTACACGAAGTTAAATTGCCGTATAATTTAAGAATTGTGGATATACGTATTGAGGGCCTCGACGTTCTATTATTCCCTGAATATCGGGTGTCAGATACATGCGACCCGTAATTTCTCCGAGGTTCGAGAGCAGTTAGTGAATTCACGTTTGCATTGTTGCTGGTGCTGGATGATTGTTCCAGATATCGATTTTGTAACCCAGATAGAAAACATTCCAACTTGAAAAGTTTGGAATTATTACCTCGGAATTTCTACCGGAAACTTAAATCCCAACATATCAGAAATGAATATCGGTTGAGCTCGTATGCAAGGAGTCCCAGTGTCAGTTGGTTGTCACCAGTGGTTTTATTGACGTTCGGTTTTCCTCTGCCCAGTGCGTATAAACTATCCATTCTGTGATACCGAGTGACCGCTGTCGTTTGTTTGGCTGGCCTGCGCGTGTGATCGCTGTTCCGTTGTCACAGCTGTTCTTCATGCTCATTGATCTCACTATCGATTTCACGAGTCCTGTTGCGTTGCGGTTGTACATTGAACAAAAGCTGACCGAGATGAACGGCGCGTCTTAGATAGTGTTGAAATGCGGGCTTATTTTACTAATATCGCTAGGAGTTAATTGTTGCTCTATGCTATGTTGATGTGTCAGCATCCGTTTTTACTGACATTGTCCACGCTTTTTACCTCATCAACCGGAAGCCTCTTTATTGGGTAATGAAATAAAGTCTTACACAACTGGTTGCCCGTTTGTGAGTTGCCTGGTACTGCTTCATGTTCTGACCTATCCATTAATACCAGAATTACGTTAGTGTGCACTGCGCTTGTCGTACTCCACTTAAATTCGTCCCTCCACTCTCGAGGCTAAAGCAGGTGGACAGGAACAACCCATAGATTCTCAGCAATTGCTTATCAGCTACTTACAGACTGTCCAGGAAAAAGCCGGCCAGTGGCCGAAGAAATGTCTAACTTTGAAGTCTTTTGGACCACCAAAGTGCCCCCTAGGAAGTGTGTTCTGTTGGTTATGTCTTACCGTCCACATCAGTATTTTTATGGTTTCAGGGTCTTTTGACACTCATTTTGTGGCACTTTGTTCCTAACTCAGACTGCGGAGATATCAGCATCATGACCAAAACTATAGTTGTAAGGTCTTTATTGCGTATTCCAAGGTCCAGCGTGATAGGCATTCACAGTCATCATCATCATAATCGACGGCTTAACATCGGTTTTAACACTGATGCCTCGCTGCCGCAACATGGTAGGATGCTTTGTTGAACTCTCTTGAGTAGCGCACTTTACAACATACCACCAGATCGGGTCTGCGTGTCTCCCGGTGCTGTAAGCATTAGGAGCGATGTTTCTTATCCAAATTGTCAAATAGCTGAAGGATCAATTTGATTATTTGTACGAGTCATGTGGTTGTTTTTCTCAATACGATTCATTGGCACTGTCACCAATCTTTCATTCACTTGCCTAATTCGTCCAAATTTGGCGGTTTCGCTCTTGCAGTGTGGATGAACAACCCTTGTAGCACCACAACGTTCGTAATGCGCTGTGGACTTTCGAAATGTGGCTATGTTTACTTTCTGGTTTTCTTGAAGAATGTAGTTTCAGTTGAGATGATTGCTGCATGTATACCGTCCTACTTATCTTTTTTGCATGTTTTATTCATTATCAGTGGTCCAATCAATGTATGAAGGATCAATCGATCGGGTTCATATGAATGGGTCGCGGTAAGTTGTTTGGCCTTCCAAAGCGTACGGTATTTACATATATATATATATATATATATATATATATATATATATATATATGTATATATCTA
>NW_008751785.1:930337-931649 GCF_000715545.1 Opisthorchis viverrini
ATGCTTGCTGCATTCAAATCACCAATGGCCTGGACGTTGTGGCACAACAAGGAACACCAGTACCTTTACTTGTTTGTTATCTGGAAGCATCTCCCCTACTGTTAATCAACCACAGACGGTTTGCGCGGAGCCTTTATGATGCTGCATTCAAATCACCAATGGCCTGGACGTTGTGGCACAACAAGGAACACCAGTACCTTTACTTGTTTGTTATCTGGATACTAGCATCTCCCTTTAATTCAGTTTCAGCGTAATACCGCACCTCTCATCATAGAGTCATACAAATCTTGCTTGGGGTCAACCATTTTCGCACCACCAGGTTGCTTGTGCCTAATTTGCCATGTGATTAATGCTGTCGTCGTTTTCAGGATAATAAGGTCGGGAAGACATTGATTAGAAATTAGAACAAATTTACATTGCCTCCAACTTACGGTAACGGGTGGGTCGGTATGTATACTGGTAACCCACAACGCGGATCCTACTAAGACGCGTCGCTTCTCAAAGCAAGTTCCAACTATTCGTTTCAAATAGCCCAACCAACTTAGCTGTCCTTTTGTCACAAACTCCAGCGATTATTCCTCCAGATGAGTTCTTGAGGACGCTACCTACTGTGTCAGTCTTTGTAATTCCTGCTTTCATTCCACAATTACGCGTTAGGTCAATGAACGATATACTGAGTAGGCAGCAAAATCAGTAAAACACGTTATTTCAGTTAGCCGAATACTCGATGTTTCATGTTGGGCTTCCGGCACCAGCTGCTACAAGTCAAATGTTTTAGTCCAAAGCGCGATCGTCCATAGTACGTTTTATACTGACACTGGACTCGCGCACTAATGCTTTACCCAAAAAACTTCCAAGTGACTAAATAATCATCCGACCAGTATTGAGCTGTCATGCCATCTTTGTATTGGCGGATCTCTTCTGCGCAAGTGTTTACTAATTAGAGGTTGAGTGGGGTCGGGGCAAGAACACAATCACTCCTGTATCCATTCCGAAATCGATTGAAACGGTTGTGGGTATCCGCCTTTGGGCTTTCATCACATTGTGAACGGTTTTGATTTGGTTGACGAGTTTGTCTTGGCAGTGGACTTTCACATCATCTCTCTTGGCTAATTCGAGGAGTCCGGTGACATTCGCAAACACCTTATAGGACGATATTCCTCCTTTATTTGTCTTGTGACAAGGGTCAATTCAATCGCCTTTCGATCAATTTGGAATCTGTTCTTCACGACCAGGATACCAACCGTCATCTCGTTCGTTATGAATAAGAGATCATTTCTGATGGTTATCCGCCTTTATATATATATATATA
>NW_008751785.1:931850-953407 GCF_000715545.1 Opisthorchis viverrini
TGACCGCTCTTCGATAGTCTCTCTCTGTCACGTGATACCATGTCGAAACGCTATCAAAGGGTGCTGGTTTAAGCAAAGTGCTGTAACTAAAACCATCACTAATTCTGGAGCGGATGTTTTTGAAAGTCCATGAGTCTGTGTCACATTCCCGTGTCTGGTTTGGACAAAATTACATTCCAACTGTTGATTTTCGGGGTGTCCAGTAATGAATGGGTGTTCTGATGTACTGGCGTGGCTTTAAGAAACAACCGGTACTTCAGCAAGCGAGCTTACCGTGTGGAGCCAGCGAGTATATGAATATATGGTGTCGGCTTCTTCTTGAAAGATATCCCAAAGGCGTTGAAATAACAGAAAACCAAGAACCACCACACACACGTACATTGCACTGGCTTTCGGATCGAAGTACACTGGAGTACCGTTACTACACACATCGTGTTTGGGCATCCGTCCCTTCGGCAAGTTTGTATCCATGTGTGTTTCTTTTTAGCTTTGCTCTAGTACAGCATCCCCTTATTGCAGCCTCGAAATGGTCAGATAAATCGCCCGGATTAGAGAGATTGTCCTACCAGAGAGGCAGGATAACCTATTACTTGCGATTCTTTCTTTACACGAAGGGACTAACCCTATTATCCGTAACCCACCACTGAAAGTGCAAATCCAATGAATACAACATCACTAAATAAATACAAATCACCAGCCTTCATCAACCGGCCCTTCAATTCAAGACGCGTTTTTAAGTTAATTAAAGCCTGGCAACCTACTTCAGGACCGTGGACTGACAAGCTGCACGAAGTTTTTGTTGGTTGCGCTTGTTGTGCCAGATATGCAGCTGTATTGGAGAGGTTGTGGTTGCATGAAAAACCGTCGGTTAGTGACTCTTGTATGCCTATATAATGTGGTGCGCCTACCCTTGATTTAACCTAATGGGACCGCAAGGCTGTCACCTGGTAGCTAGTCTTCCTTGCGTAAGAGGAACTCATTCGGCACCCTTTAACGTATCTGGGACAAGTACAAAAGAACGCACCGAAACTTTAGTAAATGCCGTTCCATCATTTTGCATAATGCCTCAGTGAAATCGGAAGTGACACGTTAGACCTAATCAACCCAGAACTTCAAGCTTTCCGTACGTGACACATGGTTTTTTGCACCTAACTTCACCTTCTTAACATACGAAAACCGTATTGTTGCATGGTGGTGCACAGTTGTTAGTGTTTCACCTGTTTCCCGAAAATCGTCAATATGTTCGAAATGAAACCGCAAGCAAAAATGGATGATGGCACAGTTATTTCGCTCTCTCTATGGTGCGCGAGAATGTGCGGGTGATAGTATGCTATCCCTCTCTCAGCTTAATCTTTCTTCATAGTTTGCCCATCGTTTATAAAAAATTCGGTTCACCTAACCTTGACAAATGGAAAAGTTACCGGCGATAGATAGTGGTTCAAATCTCTCAGGTTTGAAACCATGTGTCAGCATGCCGTGGTGTGCTTCTGCCTCGAAATGCCTTTCTCGCTTTCCTGACTCATGATATCCGTCCAGTGAAAAAATAATTGCTCCGTGCATGCGCGCTAATGTGCCAGGTCCCATCTATCTCTGCGTTTGGTGCTTTTAAGCGGAGCTTGTAGTGAATGAAACAGCTAAACGTGTCATGGACTAGCTTTCAGCCATTCACCTGTTCAAATATTGTCGAGTTAGCTGTGTTGCACACAATTGCTTGCTTAGGTTGTTTCAAAGTTGCACAACCAAGCACTGGTAGTCAGTCCTAGGTTGTGAATTTGTGGTTTTTGAGTCAACTGAGAAACCGAAGCGTTTTAGCAACCAAGGAACGCAACCATCCGTACAAAATTTTGCCTACACTAAAAGCAGATGGGATCGGTCCAAATATACCCTTTTTAAATGATCTAAATGCTGTGTCCATGCATCGCTAGTCTACGGAAATAGCCCTCTGTCCGCGCCTACAACTGTATAACCGAGTACCTAATCGAGGCCTAGTTTCGTTTAACCCTCTAATTCACCTATCGCGGGAGGTTCTAATCAGTGTTTTATCACAGAATTGACCGAATGAACTAGGTATTACTTAGATCGAGCGTAGTTTGTGGTACTCACCCTTCCTTTGGTTGAAACTCCATGCGCTGCCGCATCTGCTTTATGGGTCTTTACTGTCTGACACTACACGAAATCGACTGCTCTCACATGTCCTGCTTGTTCACCTTGAAATCCATCCATTCCTTCCTGGCAGTCTTCGTGGTTTTGTCCCAAAACCGGTGCGTTCTCACACCTGACAGTTCAACCTAGTTGGGTGCGTTCCACATGCTTGGCATGTGAGACATCTTTCGTGAGTATGTTTCTACTGCCTTGACGGACTAATCCGCAATTGCAGTATTTATATCGGGACTTTCATTCTGGTTTTACTCGGCCTCTATTGTTGTTGAGGATGATGGACTTGAGACATAATGGTCTTCTGTCAGGTCTCTCTGTGTGTCCAAAGCGCTGTGACTTGAAAGTGCATCTTCTCAGGCGGAAGCCAATAGCAGTAGCCCTCAATAAAGCAGTCAGACGACTTACACAGCAAGATGGTGATCTGAATATCCACACGGACGCTCTACCTTCATCTAAACCAGTAGCCGAAAATGATCCGCAGTGAATGGATAGGAAGCGTTGCCTATCAAGTTCCCTTGCCACACCATTTCTTTCGTCTAAACTTGTAATGTCGGTGACCCTATCACCTGGTTTAGTTGGTGTCGGGTCTAGTGTGAACAGCTGACTGGCACTGCCGAGGTGCGTCAGATATTTTCAAAATGGCGAATAACACGACGACTTAGTCATACTCCTTTCGTCGAGCTGGTTAGGACACATAATTCACACTTCGTTGGACTGTCTATCTCGCACATCTGTTGCTGTCCTGTTCCAGTAAAAGCAGCGTACAGTTAGCCAATCTATGAATTCACAGCTAAACATGGAAGCCCTAGCGGCTGATATCTGCTTTCATGGTTGGGGACTTCGGGATAGGGCATTGATTAATACTGATCAATCGCGCAGCCTGCGGCGCTTGTATAATAAAGCTGTCGTCGTTGATAGCTGACGCGAGTCCCCTTTGGGTAAAGTAAAAGTGACCTGACATCAGTTAGCTCTCAGCCGTCGCCTCCAGTGCATGACTATCCTCTTATTGTTGTCCCTATTCCAGGCTAATAAAATTGTGGCAGCTTGAATCAACGTATCATGGTACACGGTACCATGGTGCGCTGACAAACGAAGCTGATCTCAGCTCACGTGACTGCAGTGAAGATCACGGAGGAACAACACCAAATTGATCCATATAGTGACCAGAAGGGAGTCATACTGTGTTTGCACACTGTGTATGCGATCAGTTTTGTTGTGCTTCATCGTTACATACTAAGCAGACCAAAGCGGTATGAGTGATCTGCTGGATTGCGGTAAGGTGATTAGTCCAACAGTGGTTCCTAAAGTCATGAAATCAGACGTGAAGACAGCAAGGAGTAGGGCCGAGTAGTGTGAGGGAGACACTCAACTGATTATCAAAATATCGTGATCGCTCCAGGCATAATACTGACAAGGTCGAGTATGAACTCATATTTGTCTCCTAAAACCGGTGTTTCCACTTTGTCCATATCCTCCCCTACCAACCAGACCTTTTCTGCTTCAACCATTCTTTCTAGTCCTGTTGACCCAGGTGTCCATGGTGTTCTAGGTTCCTCCAACTCGCTCGTGTACTGTTATATCTGACTGCTGTCCCTGCTCCGGTGCCTAGTGCCGGAAGAAAACTCGCCGATAAGGAACACAGCCTTGTTGTGGACAAGCGAGTGAGTGCAGGAACGGCCCCGCGCTGTATGTTTAGGGGGCACCTATGTGACCTTGATCCAAAGCTGTCTGGTCCGCGTTTGGTGGAGTTTGAGGGTCTAAGTAGGTTTCGGGTATTATAGGATAATCTTCAGGAATCTGACCTTCCTGATACCTTTCCCTTTTGGCCGTTCAACGTAAGATTGTCGGAGCAGATGAAGTTGAAAAGGGGCGACCAGTACGGCGTCTCGATTGCAGCAATGGACCTGTCTCGGGCGGCACATGTCAAACAGTGGCTATGGTTGCCGTTCTTGGGAGGCACAACGTTTCGAGCAACAGGTTAATGTCTGGTAACCGTTCTTCCGCGTTTTGGATTGTGCACTCGGTTGACCGCAGCTGACTGACATGCCGTTTCCATATCGGTGATCTAACACGAACGTTACAAATCACCTTACCAATTATTTTGAGAACGACTCCAACAGTCCAGTTTCGGTGACCAGGGCAATGGTCCCTCACAAACACATGGCTTCCAGGCCTGAACGTTGGTTTCCCTCTTGTTGGCGATTGAAAGAACGTGAGTGTTGGCAGGATAGCCCCATGGGTAAGTTGCAACCGTCTCTGATCATCATAACCTCTTCTGGAGAGCGACCGTCCGGAGACTGTGGACTAGGATTTGCTCCATAATTCGGCAGGAACGTATCCAAGACTTCTGCCGTGGTCCCTTCCTCTTCTGTTTTTGTCAACCCGCGTATTAAAGTGTTTACGAATCGTTCGGCTTGACCGTTGAATTTGGAATGGAATGGTGAGGAAGTAACATGTAGGATACCGTGTCTTAGAACGAATTTACCAACCCGATAGGATGTGAACTGAGTACATTGTCGGACACAATGACTTCCGGGATACTGAATATTGAAAACAAATATCGCAATTTAGTGATGGTTGCCGTCGTTGTTGTCTCGGACATAAAAAAGACTCCGGACCACTTAATGACTGCATCAACAACGAGGAGGAAGCTTTGTCCGTTAATTATCCGGCAAAATCCACATGGATGCGCGACGATGGTTTTTCTGGCTATGGCCAAGACCGCGGCGCGTGTCGGTCGGGTAACTTCTGGGCAGCTGCGCAACGGAAACAACTCCGACATACATGCTTCATGTGCTCATCCATACCGAGTCAATAAACATAGCTACGAGCGAGGGCCTTCATGTGGCTTATCCTTGGACGTCCATTGTGGAACTTTGTTAGGATCCGGCTGCGAAATTTGGTGGGAACGTTGATTTGGTCACCAAAGAGAAGACAACCACTAACAATAGATAATGAACTCCGTCGTTGAAAAAGTTGCTGTAGTTCTCCTGATGAACATTTTGTTGGCTAGCTGGATTGGTGGTACTCTATTGCCTTCTGTAGTACGCTGCCATTTTCGATGGCATCGCGGACCGTGTCAAAAGTCATGGGTAGTTGGTCAATGGTCTCCAACACCAACTCATGGACGTCTGGTTCGACGGCAACGGTTGCTTTAGACCGTGGCTTTGACTGCTTTCGTCTGCTTCGTGACCTCCAGGTTTGGCTGCGTCTTCGACTAGGTTTTCGAGTCTTTGTACCCACGTTGACTGCACAGTGAACATTTGTGCTATTTATGGGGATACAATCGCACAAAATGTCATTCACCGCATTGCCAGTATACAGACAGGGGCTTTTCTTTGTTTCAATTTGTCGTCACGGGAGGTTACCTCGAAGTCGCCTTGGCAATATTGGAAGTGAGAGAGGCACTGGCACCCGTGAGTAATAGACTGCAACGTTACCTCGCGAGATTGTTCAGTAGCCTCGCTCTACTATCACTCTGCGGATGCGACTGAAGTCCACTTTTGATAGATACCTTGGTAGCTAAATTGGATTGTTCATATTTATGATGAACTCTGCCTGCATAGGTGATATAGTCTCCAGTTTCCTTTTCGCCAGTTTCACACACTGTTAGCGAATATTAAACAAAAACGAACGCTCACCGAGAATTTCTGAGAGTTGCCACACGGTTTTGTCAATAATCAGATCCTGCATGTTCTTTGCCGTGATCAAGTTAGAATATCGTGTGTATTCAGTTGTACCAGCTTTCTGAGCAATAAGCGCACTTTCCATGCATCATCTTTGTGCTTCAGTTCGACTTGGAAAATATCTTTGTAATGTCTGAACCACGAATTGAAGGTTAGACCAGCATCAGGGTCCTACTAGAGCTCCATGATGCTTTTGGCGATAGAGTCGACTGAATTTGCATTTAGCGCAGAATTTGATGGCCGAATGTTGAGTTGCTGCGTCAACACAGTCGCGCCGCTTCAAACGATTTTTTTGGTGCAGAAGAATTCCCCCCAACGCTTCAGCAGTTACTGTCATGGTTCCGTGGGTTCAGGCGTCTCCGATCTGTTGTATCTGATTGCTGTCCCCGCTTCAGTGCCTAGTTTCGGAAAAAAGACTCGCCGGGAGAGAACACAGGTTTATTGCGAACAAGCGAATGAGTGCGAAAAGTACGACGGCCACGCGCTATATTTTCAGGTGGCACTCTCTGACCTCGGTGCAAGGCTGTCTCGCACTGTCTGACCTTGATTCATGGCTGTGTGATCGGCGTTTAGTGAAGTTTGAGGATCTCAGTAGATTTCGGGGTAATCTGGTATAATATTGAGGAATCTGACCTTCCTAACGTATGGCCTACTAGCTTTATACTTTTCTGCGCAATGCACAACTTGGCGGTATTCGACCAATAATGGGTTCCCTGTGGGATAATTGACATTCTGACGTCTCCCAATGGATCGTAACGACGCCGTAATTGCCTTACTTATAGTAGATACATATCTTATCGACACTTCCATTATACGAGGTGAAATGAGAAAAACAATAAAGTTCTAGGCTCACGTCAACAGCGCATTGGCAGAAGGATTTTACCCTGTACCCACATCCGAGTGGTTGACGTCATTTCTGACGAATGATTTGTCTTGACAGCCCGAATGCATTTTGCTGGCTGTCGATCAGAGGGCTGGCGATCTGTTCGCCAAGCTTTCTAATTGGTTTGTATGCCTCCCATCACCACTAAAGGGAACGTCTTCAGTTCCCAGTAATGGTGACGAATTATTGGCAAACCAGTTGCCATGCTCGGCAACAGCCATCTGGACAACCGTCAGTGCATATTACTGCGCAAGTTGAGGTGTAACGTAACAAATTTTCTGGCCTAAACTAAAGTCAAATTTTCGGCTTACTATTCTGTAGCATGTAGTGCTTCTATTTACGCACAAATCCGACTGGAACATATCAACAACCGAGGAGTGACCAGGCTGTCTATACAGTGGAATAACAGCTAAAACCTAGAACCAAGTTTACTTTCGGATGTTTCACACAGCTGACTGTGGTTTGACTCAGATTCAACGTCTCACTGCCGATGCGTCAAACAAACAGATTATTCAATCTAGTGTTCAATATTTATTACTTATCCAGGCACTACTGCATCAATGACGTGTGGACAGTCTTGCATTCATTTTAGTCGTTACACGCAAACTCATCGTTCTCTGAGGATGCATAAAACAAAGAATTCTGCTCAGTTTGACTTTAGAATGCTACGTTAATGGCGCGACCGATCCTCAGAGTTTAATTTATCCAAGTGTTTTGGTTACGCAAGGACTCCAGTCGACGTTCTCATAAAGTCATCTTCATTCGATGCCTGTGATTATTGTGTGTGTGCCGGTTTTTAAGATTTTGTTCTTCCTTCCTTTTTGTCACGATCTGCATCCATAGGAATTCAATTCCTCGTGATTCTGATGGTGATTTCCTCGACTTGGCCAAAGCAGAAGGATCCTATGCTGCAGCGTAAGTTTTCCTGGATCTCACAGACTCTCGCTTCTCGCCGTTTTCCGGAGTTTCTTTTGGTTATCAAACTGACTAGCATTGGTGGTTCATCTCACGATTTTATTCACCCAATTCCGTAATCGGTGCCCACAGCTGACGACTTCTTAAACAGATGTCACCCTAAAGTAACCCACAAAATAGCGAAGACCACGTTAAATGGTTTTCGAGACCCACTTGTGTTTCCTAGTATTCCTGATCAGAAGTGAACTGGAAGCTTTTGCCCTTTATCTCCACTCTTGAAATATCCCAAGCTGGAGGAGCTGCATTCTGAGCTTTAAATTCCATACACCTCGCGTTGCTTTCTCCTTTGGTTTCTGTGCATGAAAGTAGCTGAATTTCAACGACACTTCCGTGTCCCCTTGGTTCGCCACTTTAATCATTAAACAAAACCACACTCCCTAATCACTCCAAGCATGGTGTTCGGACTCATTTACTGACTGCTAACCGTCACAACGTTGTGTGCCGGTTTGTGCCCCTCCCTCATCCATTGAACCATACTGGGTGTCATCCATGCGACACTCACAGGACCTTGTATTTCCGGTTAATTGATGGACAGGAGTCAGACTAACGGTCTTCTGGCGCTTCTACTTTGAGTTTGAAACCTATGCTACATATTCCTTAATTTTGCACTTCTTCGGCACTCTCAGGCCAAGCACCGCTGTCTTAATGTCAGGCTTTGTTTGAGGGCTCTAATCAACCTTCCGTCTGTGTTTTAGCGTTCTGTCAGTATTAGGGCCCACACAACCGTGAGCTTTACGGATAAAAGTACACTTCCGCCACATCGGCCGTTGCGCTTCTGCTGACTCGCTCCATTAGTTTACTACAGTCCGGCGGGTAAGCAAAATATGCGAGTACTGATGCCTCACATCCTTCTTCATTGTTGTTTTTTAACTCCGGTGGGAACACCGGATCAGCAATTCTGAAGTACGTCGAACGGTATTCGGGAGAAATAACTCACCCTCGATAGATGAACCGATCACACTGCATAGGTTGCGCTAGCTTGGTCACGTGCTGCGTATGCCAGTCGACCGACTTCCTCGAAGGGCTCTTTTCGCACAACCACGTGAAGGGTGGAAGAGAGCTAGAGGCGGTCAAACAATGACTTGGCAGCGAAGTATGAAAGCCTTTACCACCAAACTCTTCCTGGATGGGAACCCCGAGACGGGCCACATCAATGGCTAGAGACATGGCCCAGTCGCGCCCTCAATGGTGCTCGTGCATCCAAGCTATTGCCTTCAATGCATAGCTCCTTTTCCAACCCCCCCCCACACACCCCAATTGACAGCCCACTGACAGTGCTGGATTTATGCACCAATTTATCAGCTCCCGCTTGCAATGCGCAGCTACCTACCCCCCCTCCGCAAATCATCGGTGAACGAAATTGGCAGCTACAACCACTGTACGACGAGTACGCGGTTATTACAGCGTATGATGATGATGATTATTATTATTTTTAACTCCTGTCCTGTCAAACCAGGAATCGAGTTGCTGTTGTATTCACTCTGTATATGCCTCACAAGTCTTTATAGTGATTCTAATCCGCGATCTTCTGGTTAGTAGTTGAAAACTATCATTTCGCCTGGTGTAGCTGAGCAATGGTGACCAACTCACATCTAAGCAGGATATAGCACCAGTCTTCTTCAATCATACAATTTGTGTCACGTGATCTATTTTCGACTGGCTCCCCAAGTGATGTCTTCGTCACTTTAAGAGCCATGTGATTTGTTACATGCTTTCCTTTCCGAGCAGGTTACTTTCGCTTTATTGCTTCCTTGGGGGGTCTTTATTGTTGTTTTGTGGACCTGATTACCACGCCATAACAGCTTCCGTGCTCCTGTTGAATCGCAGGGCAGCTAGGTACGGCAATTCCATAATGTTTTTATTATTATTGGAGATTCCGACCGTTCTTCGTTTTAGATTGAAGCCCTGAACTCACTTTTCCAGGGAGTTTACATGATCAACTGATCAGATCTCTAAGCTGAATTCTCGACTGGTAAAACGTCACCATACAGACACTATTGTTCTCTCTAAGGACACTTACATCAGCTAGGTTTCAGCGAGGAATGCATATTTATTCTGGGGACACAAGTTTAAGTAAGGTGTTTCGGCGATCTTCCAGCGCATCACTATCATGTAATGCTTAGGAAGCGTCTTAGCTGAAACAATTGAACTGCTCATATATAGGCAGAAGCAATCGAGTTGTCGAGTTGTGAAGCCATAATAAAAGCTATTGGATCGAAACAAGGCTGAACACTTGTGTCTCAACTTCCCTGTCCAGGCTTGGCCAACCCGGCAGTATCCCAGCCCTCGTGCTTCCTTCTGGTGGCATGGCAGTTAGGCACCGAAAGGGTGCTACAGACGAACGCTATTATTTTCCGGTGATTATTTGAGGCTGGTATAGTTTTAGCAATGCGTGGGATTTATACATGTAGGATTTCTGTGCCGATGTTATTCCTGTCCATGCACTGTAGGTAGCAAGATCTCATTCCACGGCTATATTTAGCTCCTTCCCCATCCGCCACCCATTGGTTACCAAACGTCTGCAACCCGGTTGTGCTAGTTGGAATCTTTGCAGACTGTTACTACGCTCGTGACATTTCACGGTAATCTGATTACGCTGTATGATCGCCGCAATCAATTTCTTGTCACTCACCGATCATGTGTTAGTACCGCGCGAGTCCGGAAACGTGACTGGCAGCACAATCGTGGTTATCGAAACGCTTATATCATTTTCCGTTACGTTCTTCATTAGTTCCCATTAGTTTGTGATTCAATCACATTTGTTGGCATCCCCATACCACTGTTACCAAATGCGAGTTAGTTTTAGAATAACTTCCTTTATGTGTGCATCCTGTTTGACCTGCTTTTCCAGCCTACTTGATCAACATCACTTGCTTACTTACATCGCTAAGTGCTGATGAAATCAACAGTGCTAGCGAAAACACCGTCGACCTATCTTATATGGGTGTTATTTTCAAACAAGCTAGAGCGAACGGAGTAGGGTTTTGTCGTGTGCTTGATGTCATACACCGGAAAGCACCTCTTACGAATCACTTGGAACAATAGAAACCGTGAAGTGATGTACGTATCTCGAAAGTTGCTTTAGTTCTGATTATAATGTGACTAATAAAGGTGACACGCGGATCTCGAAACTTTGATTTGAATTGCCCCATTTACATTCACTCAGTTTATCATCAACCGCTGTGGGCTGTGTGTGGATACCTGCGAAGTGAACTGTATTCTGCCGTGCATTTTTTCATGCGCGCGGAGTATAGTACAGATTGATCCCCCATTACCCCAATGACCATGGCTGACGGGCTTTTGTTGATGCACGCTTCATAAGAAGACTACAAAAGTTAGCGGTCTTATCTTACCAACTTATCGTCTACTAATGTGGTAGCTGTTTTTCTTCCTTAAATCATACCGGAGTGAATGGTTTTGACCGGGCAAAAAGGTTTGAAGGAGATTAAAACGTGTCTTCGTTTTACTTATGCCATCTGCATTCTTGAGTAGGGTCTTTGAGGCATACCCTACCCGTGGCTTTAGACGTACCAGGATCTTACGGCCGGTCGGTACCAGGAATATTCGCTTTCTTTTACTAACTTCCTATCCGTGTGCGCATCTCAGAATGCTTTTCGTAGGTGATCAATGGGTCACTTCCCTGATGTGGTTTCTCCTTTTGTCTCAGGAATTTCTTCACAGCATTTACTCTGGCTGAATGGTATGCATGTCCGACACGGATATTACTGTCAACAGCGATAATGGTTGTGTTACATAGAATTTGGTTTGTGTAAACCAGCTCGACTGACTCATTTATGTCAGTAAGATCTTTCCCCTCTATTGGAATTATCAGGTTGGATTGGGAGAGGAAGTTGGTTTTTTGCCTCTGACTACCAGTTACATGCGGATCATCCAAGGATACGCACTCACCCACTGCACTTATGTAATTGTCGAGTCTAATTTTGTAATGTGTGACCTATTCCAGCCACGGCGGTGATGGTCCTGATTATTCCTGCGCAGAGCTTTCTCAACCTTACCTCCAGTTCTATACATCTACCTCACATACCCAAATGGTTGTATCGATTATTTTCTGTTTGGTTCTCCTAGTCTAGTTCAGTGGTAAAACATACATACTGAAGTAGCATGTTTTATTTTTCTATTGTTCGCATTTATCATCAGTGCATTGTCGCTTTCTGATTTTTGGGTCACGGCTATGCTGTGGCACAAGACCTCTCTGTTCCACCGTGATGCTGAACGCTCCCACCCAGTTCTGGTTTCTCAAACTTAGACCCTTTTTGGTCGACCCACTGAGGGCTATTTTCTCACATCCATTGTTTTCGTCCCTATAGTGGCCTCCGCACTGGATACTCACCTCAAATTACAGGACCTCTAGTTTCAGTGTGCCTCACCTCCATATTGCTGGCTGGTTTCAGCTAATTCATCTAAGGCACTCAATATAGCAAGCGTTCATTTTCAATCAAATTTTCAATCAAACCCCAATCCCGTTTGCGGCACCACATATGCTGTGGTGAACCCTTTAGTGGACAATTTTGTTTAATCTGTAGCACTAAGGTTTGTCATACTCTCAATTTCAAGCTTTCGGACAGGTTTCAGCATGCAGTGGTCCATTGCCGTTGTTCGCTGGCCATTGCGGATTGCAAGATGTCCTTCAGGGCAATAGTATGCTTGTCATTTTCTCCACGTCAGATGACTGACATATTCTTCCTCCTGTCCTCCGCTGACTCTAAAAATGTGTTTCCTAACGATACACTGTTTAAACAATGTGCACGCACGCTTGTCTCTCCCTTTCTGTTTTTTTCACTACACCGGTACAGCTATCTCACTGTGTGGTTATTTTTCCCCCTCTCTCTGTGCCCTCTCGCTATAACCATTCTTACCTTGTGCCTTATCTGGGCTTGCTGCCGGGTTCTGATGTTTATCTAATGTGGTTACGTCCATGTAAGTGTCTGCATTTTCTGCCTCGTTGTGCCCCCACGCGCCACGCCGCATCCGTTTCTCTCTGTAATGTGAGCGTCCATGTTCATAGCCGTCGTATGTTCTTCGTTTTCTGTTTATAACCGCATTCTTCGATTGTGTTTATTCCTTCCGTAGTCTGATATTATTTGTCTCCTACCCAGGATTTTTTTTTAAATTTTTTGGGGGATATCCATAGAAATAAGAGCAAGTCATTTGTTTCCTAATTGGGATTGGGGATTTCATGGTGTTTCGTACCTGTTCTGTCTATGCTGAGTGGCCGATATGCTTTCGCTTGCTCGGCTTAAGCAGCAGTAATTATCGTTGAAACGAAATAGCTTTTTTAGTCACGTCTCATCCAGATGATCTATATGCCATATTCCCCGTGTCATCAGTCACATTCCCCTTTTCTCCAAAGGGGAGCTTCCTTTAGCTTAATGATCGAAACGACTGCCCTTCTTGTACGCGGCTTTTCGGATGTCTGGTTAGCTCAGCTGGCTTTTCAGCACGTTCTGTCTACCATCACCACGAGGTGCTCCTGGGTCAAATTGGTTGAGTTAGGTACATACAATCTTACGCAGGCGTGTGTATCCGCGTTCAGTTACTTGACTGTTCATCATCGTCAAGTTACACAAGCCCTCGCGAGATCAAATCACTCACGAAACCATCATGTAATGTAGTGCTCATTTTCCGTTAAGACACCTCATTACATCCCCATATGGAGAAAATGTATCTCCAGAACCGAGTAAATTTGACTCTTGGTTCGCTAAACAGTCTTTTTACTCCTCATGAGTAATTTCACAACCGAACTGCGCTTTTCTGTTCTTCTGGGTCTAATAGTCGACGTCATTTTAAGTGGATGATATACCTTACTTCTTCAGCGCGCTCCTAACTAGAGTGGACTGGACTCTTAATTTGTCAACCCTAACGCGGCTTTTTTTTACTTTCTGTTTTTAAATTCTATTGGTAGAGTTTGTTGCGCTCATCCACTGCAGTGTTTGAATACTTGTGAGCTTCTCTTTTCCCCTCACACAGTGATGACCGGCGGTCTGTTGGCTCTCCTAGGTATGCATGGGCCCCAAACGCTGATCGAGATATCCCCAACTCGGAATCTATGACTTCTGTTCCATGTAAGTGAAGCATTATCTCTCTGGCGTTTTTTGAATTGATTTAGTTTTTGTGGATACCACGTGCACAAACCTCATGGTGATTGGAGACCAAGGATCCTGTGTAACCGGCCACTAGCTGCACTGTTGCACGATATCGATGGGGTTAACTTAGTCTGAGTTCAAAATGACCTGACCCAAGGCTGTCGTCTGATGGGATGCACACTTAGTGCTGGAATAATAGTGCGGGCTACACTGAATGGAACTTCGTTCCGCGAGGTACGAGCATACCAGTCACAGCAAGGGTGGCGAGACCCCGCAGTATGAGTACTCCTATTACTTTGTGATCTGAGGGTAAAGTCTTACTGTCCTCTGCAATGCCAGTGTGAGATCGGTAAGTTGCTTCTTGCAGGTGACTATCACGTCCAGATTTATCAGAGCAGCGATGCTGCCGTTCCCTGCAGGGAGACGGATTAGAAGTCGGCCCTGAAAATCACACATTTCAGTCGTTCAACCGTTGACCTCTGGAGAATTATCCAATACGGTCAAGTAACGAATAAACCTTGCCATGAACCCAATAGACTCCAAACCCACCTGATGTGTGCGGCAGCATCAGAAGTGTCTATGTCTTACTTCTTGCACTCTCGGTTTAGGCCACCTCTTACAACCGAGCACATACAGAAACTGTCGAGAAAACCTCGTCAGACCTTGTGGGCAAGATGTTTGAGTCAGGCTTCAAATGGGGGTACTTCAACTAAACCCTCTTCTTGACTTGATGCCATTGTAATGCAGGTAACATTAAATAACGAACTATTCCTCTTTACGGTTTGTTGTGTGCTTCATACCGGCAAACTGATAGTGCTACTGCAAAACTGCATGCATTTAAAGCCGAACCTTCTGACTGGATGAGCTGATTGAGGTGGTAAACAAATTTGTCTGAGTAGCTAAATCAGTCCCGGTGATCTTACTAAAGACTATATTTCCATCCGGGTCGTTAATCACGGAGCATCATTTATGGAGGAGGTCGAGCTTATACTGTTGTGGTGCCAGAAACCTGGACGCTGCCTCTTAACGACGTCAAAATACTTTCAGTATTTGACCATACGTGTCTTCGGAGCATTGGCTCTGTCTGGAACATGGGATCAGTAATGCACGTTGAGTGCTTTTCGGGCAAATACCTTGCACACAATCGGTGAATTGGCACACCATAAGTTACATTGACTTTGTTACACCATTCGGTCCACTTCTTCCGAGGGCCCTTCGCGTACAACCGCGCGGAGGGTTAAATCGAGCCAAGGGAGGGCTTACAATTGGCAACGAATTATGGAAGCCTCTACTAGCGTTGGAGACGATGGCCCAATCAGTTCGTTGACGTCGATTGTTTCTGTTTGTTCGGTACGGCAGTGAGATCTACGGAATGAAGGCGATAGCTTTGATGCGTAACCGCGATTGACTGTGTGGCTCAGCTGAATCTGCCAGGGTCTCTAGCCATAGGTTTCTCTCGTCCCCTGGTCCCCGACGGGACGTGACTGGGTTGACTGGTAGGGGCTTTGATAATTCGTTGCCAGGTCATGGACCGGTCTCCCCTGGGTCGTGTTTATTCGACAGAGGAACTGAAGTGGACAAGGAACGTTCGATACAAGACTGGGCGCAGGCAAATGACCTGGCATACGAACCACATAGCCTAACCAGCGCAACCTGTGGATGAGGCCAACTGATATATTGAGGGTAAGTAAACTTTCCAGAAAGCAGTGACCTACCTTAGCATTACCGCTCTGATGTTTTCCCCAAATCCGCGCAGTGCTTCGGAAACACCGACTGTCAAACACATACAATGTTCAAAGATCTCTCACCCTCTGCACACGAGCTACAGAGACTCTTCGCGGTTGATGAACTGAATGCTTTTGCATAAACTGTTGTGTTCCCGAAGGAGAGCGAATGGGCACGCGTGCCTCCCCCCCATAATGTCGTGATCAGAGTCCAATGGTATACTTCAAAATGAACGACAGTGTTCTATCGAAGCTCTCCACCGGTAACTGATTGCAACATGGTCCAGCCAAGTTCACAGTTGTTTGCGTCCAAGCCAAACAGTCTGAGTGCTTGTGCTGACAGTTTTTGCTGCCTAGGAACAAATGTGTAGCACATATTTGAAGAAGTCGCTCCCTGTTATCTGTAAAGCGAGCGACAACGCCGAATCGATCACCAATATGGATCTCTTCAGGACAGTCGACCAACCTGAGTTTTCATACCACATGCTGGAATCACGATATTTGTATTTCTTGCTGACCGAAGTGGCTGTGACAAATCAAGCTAGAAACTTTCTGTCTCAATGTATGAGATGTCGCCTGTCGAAGTGCATGATGACACGCAAACGAATACTGTTTTTCAGATGCTGAAATAACGACTATACAGTTTATCGGAACAGGGACTAGTAGTCGATTTCAAGGCTCCTACGAGGTCACTCGAGTTCAGACTTATTGTCCTAAAAGATTGATGTGCCCGAACTTGGACTGCCTTCACCCTCTTACAAAACGGCCATGACACTGGCAGTTTTTTCAGGCAATTCTGTATCTCTCGTTTCGCTGCATACATGGAGTTCGCAACACAGGATTTCCTTCTCCCTGTGCGAAACAGTGGCAACACATCTTAATGTGGGACTTTGGATGGTGAAAAGGCCGGTGCATACAGAACGTATTTATTCCATGTTATTTGATACGAGGAAGGTTGCTTCCTTCACTCAACTTCGAACCAGGCGATTCTCCAATAGCGTTTTATGACGTTCCGGTTATTTTTACTAAAGCTAATCTTCTAACTTCCCCCATTCCGTTGGCTACTAATTGCCCTTTTCCGTTTTAGTGCCAACCTCATCGAGTTAAAAGTCACAATCCATATACCTAGTCAACATGCCACCTACTTGGCCTCATTCATCCCGTCCCCGATTCACATGCGAATCTCGCGCACAGGCCCATCCAGTTATTTGTTGGCCCAATTCATTGGTCCGTCATTCCCAAACTTCTGTCTTCCGTCTTTTTGTTCTGTGTCGGCGTATCTGCTGGATACCTTCTCGCATCTTCGGAACCAGCCTGATCAACCTACTGGAGTGGTTGTCGCCTGCGCGTTTTGTGCGCGCATATTCTCCATCACAATCGATTTTCCCCCGATTTCTTAGTTAATTCATTCAGTCTTCTACCAATTTCCAGCAAAGGCCGTATGAATCAGAAATTCACGCGTAAATGCACTCACTTCCATTCGCCTTTCAAAACGCCATTTTCCCCACCCGTCTTTTAACACCTAGTTGTCCCACGTTCCTCCTGAGACCTGGCAAAATTCGGAGCATTTCATCCATAACAGCACGGAAATCTTACTTCTGTACACAAATCAGTATCTGCTTGGGCACAGATGTCTATCTCTATCGGCCATCCGTTTGATCGTCGTTTGTCACCTGGATCATTTCATCATTTGAGTTTCCCACTGCCGCCGCTCTGCTTTTGCTATCTATCCGTGACTTTGTTCGCGATACTTGATTTTTTCACCCTCATACCGAGCGTCATAGGGTGTTGGATTTCGTTTTGTTTCTTTTTTTGTTTGTTCGGGTATGGCTTCTCATAGTGCTGGGCCACACGCCAATTGGTTGTTTGCACCATCTGCCAGTTTGATCTGATATACGCATTAGTACCCGGTTGGTAACCAAGCTGCTGTTTCGCGCTGAACCTCTCAGGTTTCAGCCCATCACCATAGATTCATATCTCCTTTTGATATGCACACTTAGATCAATCAATCATCATGGTAACTGCCCTCTGCTTATAATCCACAGCCTTTGTTTTTTTTTCTTTTTGGCACCCACTCTCCTTGGGATGTTTCTCTCCATTCTGTATAGCTCTGTGTTAATTGATTGGCTAGAATCGAGATCTCGACTAGGGCATTGTTTTGTTTTGGTCGGCTTCATCTTCAGTAGTCGTTTGCATGCAGTATCCTTTTTGCTTTTTATCGTCATCATCGCTGCTGCGGACGTCGTAAGTACTCTGACCACTAGTATTTTTCCCACTATGCTCGGGAAAACTGCCCAGTGAATAAGTTGGAAGAAAAGTACATACCATTTTAAAACTGTTGACTAATATCATTAAGGTAAAAAGGATGAATTAAGGTAAAAGGCGGTCCAGCGTTCTCTCCGCGGAATCCATCTCCTAGTTGTCGCTAACTCCGAGAAAGTTTTCCTACTGTTCGGCCAGTTTACTTCATCACCAACACAATGTTTGAAGTGAAGGGATCAAAGAAACTCTAAAACACTAAGCTCACTTTAAGTAGACGAATATTACTACCCTTATCAATATTTCCGATCCTCACATCGCCCTTTCTCGGAGCAGGCATTTACGCGAGTATTTCTCTAGTGAATCGGTACTCTACTGTGCATCGCTGGCACATAAATCCTAAGTAACAACGTACGGTGCCAAATCGTTCAGATTGGGCTATTAACACCCACCACGGGTTGAACTGACCCTCCGTTTCTCAGGAAAGTCAAGATTTCATTTATCCAATTATCAACATTGTCCAAGCCATTCGAAACACTGTGCTTTTGATTCATTGTCATCAGAACAGTCAAACGGTATAAGTTGCGAACTGTTAGCATTTCAAATTGTTTCAGTCGGGCACGTAAAACGCTCAACATTGATGAGTAATGATTATGTTAATAACGACTCAAATACACATAAAGGCGCTACTCTGAAGCAGACCTGGCTTAGGTTCAGTTCCAAGGTAGTTGGGCATATGGAACCAACATATTGTCTGACTTACTCTTCTCATACACACCACTCCACGGAAAGCTATCAGTTTCGACTGCATGATGGTATGGTGCAAACGTGAACGCGATCAGCCGGTTGGTTTTTCTCATTGGTATGCTTTGCAACTGATGACCTCCAGTGATGTTGACCCGTGCTCCAAGACCTTTAGTAACTGGTTTGCCAAATATTCCAAGGTCATTTGAGAAAGAAGTCGATCTTTCTAAATAAATATCATTAGCAAGGGGAGATATAGCAATTTGGAACGGGATGGTCGCCTCAAAATGTAGTCCATCAATCCGTCGCATGTGAATGTACGAACCATCCGGGCCTTCTTTGTGGTGACCAATGTATTCTAGTGCAATACCATTCGATGCATACGAAGACGCCTGTTCAGTAATACGGCTATGGAAACCATTGCCAGGTATTTGACCGAACCAGGTAAGCCGCTGTCGGGGACTAACTTGTAAAGAGGTTTTTCAGATACTTCCTGGATCTGTCATGATTATGAGTAGTGTGTTGGGTGCTAAGAGTTGAGAGTTTTGGAATCAAATTTCTCCGGAGATCTGTGAAATGTACGCTGTTGTTGGTGAGGACAAACAAGGCTCAACCGCTTGGCTGTGGTCGTTTATTCCGGCATAGGCCCACTTCCCTTACGGGACTCATGTTAGTCGGTTACGGGCTACGCTAGCATGAAGCTCTATATTCCAGAAAGTCAACTCTTTACAGTCTCAAATGACCAACATAGTCTTGCCGTGAAATCCTTTGAAAATGTGGTAGACAGAGTCCCCGTTCTTAGCCTGTCTTGTTTGCTTAGCTCTGAAGTGCAAAGCCCCGAACCGACCGAAATGCATGCTATCTCCATGCCCCCCTAACCAAATTTCCGCAGATCCTAGATATAAAGTTTTTTTAGTGGATTCAACCAGTTGCTGACCTGCAGTCGCTTTGCTGTCGAATAATATGAGTGTTTCATCTGAGCTGGATCATCGATCCTTTGGCAGGATTTTTCTCAAAAGTCTACGTGCCTGCGGACTGGCTGATAGACCTCACCTGAGCATGGACCTTTTTAAGCAGCTTCTGCTTCGATCACAAATACCTTACCACTGGTGCATGATCAGAATGTGGTTTCATGCTTCAACACCCACCAGGTTAGTCCGAATGAGGACAAAAGGGCTTCTGTGGCTAGGGTTTTAGGACCCCTGATCACGTCTCCATTGTACATCTACGTTTCCAAACCCGCTAGCAATATTCTTAAACGGCACCCAAGAAGAACCTTAAACTGAATTCCCCCAAAGAAGTAGGACCCAGACCCCACTTGAAGTGGTGTTTTATTACTTTGTAGCCCACACTAGTTAACAGGACACCTCGTTCGAAGCTTAGCACTGATTCGGTCCGCTAGTTGGGTCAGGGTTCATTGCTCACCCTAAGACTCGATAACAATTGCAACGTGGTAGCTTGCCCGACGAGGCTTTTTTGTCGCAGGCTTAACGCTGCTCATAAGAAGCTTTTCTGAATTAAAGCTCTTACTGGTTTTAAGCATTCCTCCCAACGTAATCAACATGAGTTCGGATTTATCAAGGATCTCTTCTGTACAATAATCTCCAGTTTGTGAATCGGGCACAAGTAGAAACTGGCGATGTATCTAGAGCAGCTCACCTTACGTCTTCTTGAAATTCACATGAATTTTACTGTTTGTCGTTCACCCCATGGTGTACACTTGGTAAACTTAAGAGGTAAACGGAAATGCACGCAATGCGTTATTTTGTGAAGATACACTGGTTTATTTGCTATTTGGGTTAGTGCCAAAATGATACATAACTGGAGCTGACATTTGCTATATTCTTACGGTTAGTATGCTTCTTAAATGCCTTCTCATTCTTCAGAACGATATTCAGGGGATCGGTAGCAAATTTGATAAACCATTTGGTATCCCGTTACCAGTTTTGGGCTCATCCAATAGTCGTAGTCACCAGCATTCTATACATCTAGTGGAGATTCCGCGAATTATGCTGGTGGTGAATCAGGTGAATCTCTCGTCAGCCAATCAAGTGATGCTGTATAGGAGAGTGTACTTGTGTCTAACTTATTTCTCATCTGAACAGTGATTTGGACGTGTGTATAGGCAAACACCATCTCAATTGTAATGCTGACAATTATAAACTGCTAATCCACTGGGCTGATGTGCGGCGAATTAACTGAAGTTCTGGTCTACGAGCGTGAAAGACAGGCTTTCTTAGTAGCTCAGTTAACAGGGTACTTGTCCGGCAAGAAGGATGTCGGTGGTCCAAGTCCGTCTCTAGATGTCTAGGTTCATGCCGCGTGTACCTGGACTTTCCGGTTCGAGATCCGTCAGATCCGCTTTGCTTTCAACAAACAGTGTATTCGTTTGTTAATGAGAATTTGTTTCCCTTTAATTTGACTAAACCTCCGTAGCTAGGCCTACACACTCAAGCACTGGTGATGCTCTACCCGTTTGATGACGAAACGTTCGCAACGGGGCTGCGAATCTCAGCTATCCAACGAACAAATTTCCTGCCTAAAGCCCAGTCGGCACTGAATCATTTGCCACATTCATGGTTAAGGTTGTCGCACTCAGTAGCCTAGCCAACTAACCTAATTGATATTACCGCTCATAGATTCTGAATGCAAGGCGGTAAAACTAATAGGCATAAGTAGGCATGGAAAAGCAATCGCGAATTCCGGGCCAACCTTCACTGAGTTGCTAATTTTCGTTCCCCGACTTAATGGGAATCGGGTTTTACAACTGTGGGACCCAGGATTGTGGGCTGACCCCACCTTTGTTACCGACCCCTGTCTGAAACGACTTGGTTGAAAGATGATGGTAGATGAAGTGAGGCGTCTTCAGGTTTTCGACCACCGATGCCTCAGAAGCGTGGCTGGCTGGTTTCGGATGGCGTCAGCCTATCAGCAACGAGGCGATTAGAAAACGGGTATTTGGTTGTGCTGCAGGCACCTCAATCCGGGAAAACATCCAGCATCATCGACTACGATGGCTCGGTCA
>NW_008751785.1:953586-983886 GCF_000715545.1 Opisthorchis viverrini
TATATATATATGCTGTCATTGATGATGATGATGATGATGATGATGTGAGGCATGTCATAGTTTAACTCACTTTCCACACACCTTGCAATATAATATATATATGCTGTCATTGATGATGATGATGATGATGTGAGGCATGTCATACTTTAACTCACTTTCCACACACCTTTTTTGCAATATAATGGAAATTTACCGAGATTTCATTACGGAGGTATCTTCTGGAGCACGTGATTATCGCGCGCTGATGTTTTTCCTATTCCACAAGTGTTCAACCTCCTAAAGTTAGTCCGTTGAATAAACAATGGACGATCTTTACCGAAATCCTCTGTGCTTGATAAATAAAAATCGTTTAGCTGTAGCACCTTTTCGGTGCCTACCTCCCATCCTAACAGAAGGGGGCACGGGAGCTGAGATACTGCCGGGTTGTTCACGCCTAGAGAAGAGCAGTCTAGATGTTGAGATTGTGTTCGAGCCCTACTGGCCTTCCGTTCTGTAGGCTGGCGCCCTTATCACTGAACAATCTCGAGCCCGATAGCGCTAATTGGTTGGTTCTGAATCCCGGCGAATGAATGGTATCTGTTCGCAACTTGTGCATACCTAATTGTAGACTTGGGGTTAGTCAGCCAGTCAGTTGGTGTAGAAAACAAGATAGCGTAATTCGTGGTAATTATTGTGGTCTAGCAGCACACCATTTTCGTTTTCCACTTTCATTATAATGTGTCGACCAAGTCACTGGAGGATGGATTGTAACTTTTGCTGAGACGAAAGCACATTTGCGTACCAGTCTGAATTAGAATGCCTTCGTCCTTTAATTGGTGTTTCTCAGACATACTGACCAATTCAACTGTAACATAGAAAATGTGATAAATTTTTGGCTCGTGTGTGATCGGTTACATCATACATTCAGTCCTAGCTTTGACAACTCGCTACATAACAAGGGGGCCTTCTTTACACAAAGTTGTTGATTTCGTTAACCGCTCGTATCAACCATGGGATTCTAGTTGATGTGAAATTTATAGATGGTGGGTTGCACTATCCGTCGACTGAACATGGAAGCATATCACTGTTCAGTTGCATTCCATCTAAAGCTTTCCTCAAATATCATGTGACTGAAGTTGAACTCTGGCTGCGATCGATCCATTTTCAGTAACAGCCCCGAACGTCTTTTCAAAGTATATTTGGGTTCACCTTATTAGGGATCTTTGGGGATGTGTATTAGGGATCCTTTGGAAGTTTCACTTATTACTTTGACGGGCCAGTCCGTTGTTTCATAGTCTTCGGGCGTTCGTTTGGATGCACTTATGTGTTTTTAACTATGCAGGCACGGTTACAAATTGAAAGTTAAAAATGACCCCTGCAGTTTGTTATCACCAAAATGGCTTGTTTTTACTCCTGCAAATCGGGGAATTCTGTTCGTTTCAAAAGATTCGTTGATATCAGTACGTTAGACCAGATGACGAGCCTCACGTGTTCGGCGTTCTGCTCATTGATCACAGGTTTAAACATTCATAGTCTGGCAGAAAATGGAGTAGTACTGCTGTCTCAACATCTTATTGATGCAACAGAATGTTGGGAGCTCTTCGAGCCAGAGTAAAAGCTCGAAAACAGAACACTTACCAAATATGTCCTCCACCTGTCTTCACCTTCGCTAAAAACCGTAAAGTTGTTGCAGAACAACTTGAGGAAAGTTTGAACACTTATCTTGGACAAGTTGAAATCGACGAAAAAGGGACTATTTCCCCACCATTCACAGATTTTCTAAATTCACTGAGGGACACCCTTTGTGTGAAACAGCAGAAAATGTTTCCACGTCATAAACTTATTGTGCATGGTATCATTGGTACGACTGGCGACAACGAGCCTACCATTTCGTTTGCTACGCACACATTCATGTCTCTTGAATGTGGAGATGATGTTGTCGGACTGAGCGTGAAGAATCCTGTCTGTTACATCGCAGTAATGGTAGCCGGCTTTGCACTTGACTGAAATCACCTGAATAGCTGCTAAACTATTAATAGTGAAAAGAATATTCATGAGGTGAGAAACAATGAAGCGTGAGTCGAATCAAACTTTTCACGATACTTGTGGTTACATGTAAGTCCAGCATGTGAGGTACTTTTTCCGTGCTTACCTATTTTGACGACAGAAGATCGTCTAATAAAACTCACTTGAAAATATCCCTTCTGTGATTAGCTGGGATGGAACTGTGGGTAAATCTCTGGACCAAGCAAGTTTCGACACCCTTTTCCGGGGTGATATCCACCAAAAGTAGCACCGTGGTAACATGCTTAATGAGGTCCTCGAGTCCGTAACGACGAACATAGTCCGAACAAGCACCTGTTGACTTAGTATAATTTTTTACGACTGGAGGAAGCTCACGAAATGGGGTGACGCAACACAGTTCTTTGCCCCAAGTATGGATAATTTGAAACGTTTTGGATTGGTGTGCATGTCACCCAACTGACGACCGGGTATGTCACGATAAGGAGAACTTGCGTTTTAATTCATGGACGCTAATCGAACTGGCGTGGTTATCTTTTATGGAATGCAGCCCTTTGGGTCATAATTAATGGTGCTGTTTTGGGGGCAATGCTTACTACATTAGGTATCTATGAAACCACATGTACATGAAATACAGCTGGGAACGTCCTTCCTCTTGAATCTCATGGACGCCCTAGGACCGAGAATAATAGAATTGAGAGTACGGATTGCTCAACTGATTAGCGTACAGAACGCAACTTCGAGTTCGGACGTGAACTCAGTTAAATCAGTTTATGACAGAAAAGGTTGGCAGAAAATATATAATCTTGCCATTTTTCTAAATGGGCACCCTAGGCTTAAACTCGTCTATGGTTAACGACACTGGCAGGCCCAGCTCAATCACGCAGTCAGTGATATTCCTCCTTCAATGTGCAACCGCCCAGTTTCTCTTTCTTCAAACAACAAGATTTACTCATCCCCTACTTGGCTGTATCTCTCCTGCTCCCGCACTTTCCGGTGACCGAATCTGTGACAGCTGGAATCAACCAGCCCTTGGCACAGGGTATATTGCTGACAAACTCAACAAATATTATTCGGTTGTAAGTTACAGATCAGCCTCAAACTTTGGGGTGGTCTGTGAGTGGTGATCATCTGGTCTTCCATTAGTAAGCTGATTATTTTCCATTCTATAGGTAAAACCAAGGTCGGATGAACAGATCAGCATGCTGTCTCGTCTGGGTCCCGTGAATTTCAGTGCACGGCGGCGATTATTTTAGGTATTCGCTTATGCATTCTGAGATACGCTGCCCTCTCTCCATCGGATTCTACTGTTTGTCCATAAGCAAGTATCTATAACCAGCTTGAACGCGTCAATCGACGGCACTGTAACAACACTGGAAAAAGGTATTCCATGGGTTAAATGCTCCAGTAAATTGGCTTATAACAGGTCTATACAGGTTTTCTCAAACTTAGCCAGATGCTCTCTCCTGTGTGTCATCGGTCGCCAGAAGAACGATCGGGAGGCCGAAGCACCTCAATCGAAAGGTGAATTGCAGTAATTCCGTGAACTGCGATATCCCAAAGTAAGCTTATTCCACCTTTAGCCACGCTCGATTTCCATGGCGTCACTTAGTTTTGGAGTCAAGGGCGTGGTAAGGGGTTGAACTTGCTCCATCTACCCCTTTTGAGGGGGGGGGACCCAGATTGATATCGCATACTCGAAAGGTGGTCCAAATAACGTGGAAGAGAGTCCAGGGATTATTCGCAAATTCTAGTATAGTTTTGGCTACGTTGCTCACAGTCGATATTGTCCTTTCACCAGAGCGCGCTCTGCAAGCCTTAGTTAGTGGGTCTCAGTGGACCCAAACTCCGAAGTTCCTAACAACAGGTTATTTAGGTCCAAGCTGCTCTGCGTCAGCGATGTTCCACCATTCTACTTGCCTCCCTGCTGTTCGCTTTGGCAAGATAAAGCCTCTCACTCAAATTATGGGTAACACTTAGATTCTTTCACAGATCATTTGGGTTCTCAATATATCTTCAGTTTTCCGAATTACAAGAAGACATGAGTAGTCCAGTAACCACGTTGCACGACTGTCATAACGGCTGAGTAAAGTTCATGGCGGATGTTCGGAGTACTCCACTGCTGACGTCAGAGGATCCCGAGAATGACTGTCATCTATGCCTTGATCAAGGATGGAGCTTGATAAACGAGAGATCAGCACAGACTCAATTGTCACAGAAGCTTCTCGTTCTCGACTCTGTGGAGATATCTTCTGAAATCCAAAAGGGTAGCATTCATGGGCTGAATCAATTCTATGGTGTGCGCTCACCTTCATCTGACAGCAATCGCATTTTGAGGCATGAAATTGAATGCACAAATCCGTGCAATGTATGTATTTGTGTATACGAAGTCTGAGTATCCACATGACTGCTTTGGGAATACCTACCCAGCCAAATGCATAGCAAAGAAGAAAGCCTAAATTATAATACAGATTTCTGCTCCGAATCCGGATGCCTCGGAGCTACGGAGATCCATCCCGTGGGTTGGTTGTGCGAGGTGGCAATCGCTTTGCCCCATCTAAATTGTTCAAGAAGCAGGACAGCTGGACAACTATGCTAACGGCATGACGCATGAGAAGAAAAGCTCTACTTTGGTCACTAAGCGTGTCACGTGTTGGCCTCAAATGCGATTTTCGACTGACTTCAAAAAGATGGTCAGCCAATTCACACGCCAACAATATACCGTTTACCCGACAAGTACGCGGTTATTACACCTGACAATGATGATGAAGCATCAAAGTGCGGTCATCATTTCGTATCCTCAAGAATCTAAGGTGACGTTCAGACGGTCTACAGCCAGATAAGAAAACATCACAAACACACGTCTTCATGGGCGCGATTAAAATCATTCTTCCGGATTTTTATTAACGAGGGACATTGGAGATGAAAACCAACTAACTCGAACACATACCATATGGAGATTTTGGTGCGATCAAGTCTAGCATTGGGTAAGTTGATAATGAATCGGTCAATTCTGAAGGCTTTTTGTATATGTCCAGTTAAATATGGTAAGGCTGTTCTGAAGCCTTGAATACAGATCAGATTATACCATCACAATAGAGACGACCGGTTCCGGAGAAAATCAGTCTGAGTACTCTGACGGATTAGATTTTGCAGGAATTCAGGTAGCTGTTAACACAACAGATTTAGAGAAATTACGGTGAAAGTTCACAATAATACGTACTAATTTTAGGGCTTTTTGAGTGGCATATTTCACAGAGCGATGTTTTGAAGGAATGGTAAGTCGTGTTCATTTAGTTGCTGCAACGTTTTTTCCAAAAACACTTTCGTTTCGCCTCTACCAGGTATACTGCACGTGCACCATAGTTTGATGAACCGCCTACGGTTAATGTCATCGATAACACTGTACGTTTGCCTCTGTGCCAACGGTCACCGACTCGTCTCACAACGATAGGAATCGATCCCTGGCACATTGTCAACACTCTTCGTATCAAGGTCCGAGCGTCACCAATGGTGGGAAGTATTTTTCTGTGGTGAGATTATAGTCTTTGTTGGAATGTTCAACTCTCAGCTGTATTACCGTTTGGACAAAGAAAAGCAGCCCCTTTGATCTCTTTCACGGGCAAAGAGATAGGCAAAAGTAGCATACATGTATTTGGCTTTAATATCAATCAGAATCAAAAAACCTTTATGCTAAATCTATCCAGTTCATTTAGCTTAAAGGTGACAAACCGAGAGCATGGTTTTAAGAACATGCTGTTCGTCAACCGTCAAATGAAAGTCAGATACACTGTCGGTCAGACTGAACACACTACTCAACAGGTCGCTGAAAACTCTTCGGCAACATTCTGCCTAAGAATATCATAAACCAGAGATTAGGCTGGGATTTATTTGCTTTTCCTGTTAAAACCAGCCAGCCAGCGTATTCCACAGATCCGCGTTTAGTTGCGGAAATTTCTAATGACGCAAAAATTGATGCAAACAAATCCGCTGGTTTCTGAACTGACCGTTTATTCGTATCATCGAACCAATGATGTTGTTTTGTCAAGAAAAATCAATATATGGAAACCATTTTGAAGAACATCTGTGCACCAAACTCGTCACTCCATGAAAAAGATAAACAGACTGACTTCGCTCCTTTAAGTTTACATTACCCAAAAATTGTGTTATATTTAAGCCTCCCAAACTGCTGGTGAAGTCAGGACGCGCATCTGTTCTCAAAATTCTGCGGTGAATAAGTCTCTCTAAATGGCCAGCCAATGTGTTAGACATTCTACGTTAAGCTGTGTGCGTGTGAATTTCAGTGAACCGAATGCATCCGCACACCTACCGACTGGTACATTTGCATCCGCAGGAAAAAAGGAGAAACGTGATAATTCATGCAAGGGGCGGACCTTGAGGAACCAGATTCAGTCAAAAGTTGGCAAGCCAGTTGCCCGTCATTAGGCTGGTTTTTTGGCCTTACTAACCCACACCCGAAGGCTTAGTTGATATTTGTGTAGTATACTTCAAGAACAAACTACTCCACCAGGTGAGATGAAAATCGGAGTGCATGTCTAAAAGCGGATTTTGTGCTAGGTCATGAAAACATAAGTACCGATATTCGGGCGAAATTAGGGCAAAACAGTTAGGATTTTTACCAAAGTATCGCGCTCTCGGAATCAGTTGGGGTGTTCTAGTGATAACTTGGGATCACCAGTGCAGACAATGATTACGTCTGTCAGAAGAGTCAATCATTGTGTACTTGGATTCAACAGAGCTATGGAGTGCATCCTTTTGTGTGTTGCCTTCTACGATACCCAGTCAGAATGGGCCTTTGGTCATGCTTATTCACGATCCGTCCTCAAATGGTGCGTGGTCCATCCTAGGCCAGCTTCCGGTCAAATATGCCCCATCAAACAGGATGCAAGAAACAGTGGACAAAATGTTGCCACTCGACAATCACATTATTGGTAGAATCAATATCGGATGCTCGTATTGCCGGAAAACACTTATTGCACTTCAGGAATGTCCATCGGCTATTTCAGCATTGAATACTTCATCATACTGATATTGATACATACTCACTTACCCCAAATGTTTTACGACACTATTCCGCTTGACTCTATTTTCCCTGCTGCTGCATTACTCATGTGTACAAAAGATCACCCGGTCATAACTTACTTTGAACAACGAAAATACTTGTTTTTATGAACCAACGGCTGCATTACTGGAAAACGATTCTTATCGACACTAACCGCATGATGGAAAACACTAGGTATTAGCAATTTTCCACTTTTAGGTAATCATTCTCGTCAGGAGTTTGTACACTACGCTGACTATGTGACGCTGACAGCCACCTGAATAACTACGGTTTAAGCAGTGTGATTTTGGCTGTATTGTAGACTGTAGAAGGGCTTTCATCAACCTTCTGACTAGAATGTTACGTCTATATTGCGACCTCTTGAGTATCGTACCAACCGAAACAAATTCAGTTGGAGAAGAGCACCATAAACGAGAGATTTAGTTGGAATTAAGTTGAGTCCCCCTTAAAGACCAGCTTATAATGCAAATGGGTTTAGTTGTTTTAACTCTATTTTCCCGGTTGAGGTGTCACTATTGTTGCACCATTCAGAGCAACCATTACAGGTTATGTTTCATGAACCAATATCCTACGAAAGGAATTTGAAAGCATTGATTTTCTATTTATTTGTTTGTTTTATTCCAGCCCTCATGAACTCTTTGGCTGTTGACAGATACCCATTTAAATAAGGATGTTCGGCTAAGGTGAAATAAGAAAAGTTAAGTGCTCACTGATGATCCAAGCCGCACGTCGGCAATCAGACATTTAGTTTATCCTGGTTCATCGGTTTGGTCCCACACGTATGATCCTGACAGCCCATCAGGGGAACGTACACAACCAAGCCCATTTCGAGCTCCCACCATTCTTAGCGTTTACCTTAATTCCAAATTCGTTCGATATTAGAATTCAGCAAGCCATGGGAATGTTTTCCTCTGATATGACAACATGCCCAGTAGAGCTAATTCTGGCAACTAACCCTGTGTGGGAAGTAACCCACTTTTGAAAACAAGTGTGCTCGATTCTAAGATACACAATGCATTTCATGTTATTATGGCCAAATATTTCAGCGTGACATGATCGTTTTCCCGATACTCCACTATCTGTAATTAGAGATTACTTAAGAAAATCTGAATAACTATCTACACAAAGCCATAGGTCTTCCTAGATCGACCCAGGCATACAATCAGTAAATGTTATCGTTCTTTCCAGAGGCATAGGATCATACGGGCTTCATTACACAAACGATCCCAACATATTAGTCGACAAATCGAGATGTGCATCGATTCCAAATTGACTGGGTATCACGTGACGAAACCGTCTCGCCATTCGATGGCGTTTTGTCGTTCTTCACTCTCAAGCTAGCCGTACTAGTTACTGCATCGGATTCAACATACTGACGAAAATGGTGTCTAGACTGACACAGTATTGAATTCAGGACAGTAAAATTTTGTCCAAATGTGTGACCCTTCAACAGGTGAAGAAACACGGGGACGATGTGGAGGTTTCACCGAGGTTTCACTAAGCTACTTACTCAACTATGATTTTTCATATTCGATACCAAATTCTTTAGACCTTAATCATCTCCCCCAAGTTCCAGCTCATGCTGTGAACTCTGCCTTGACCATAGCTGGCAAACGCTTTTGAAAGAACTGGCAAACGCCTTCCGAAAATCGCAGATTTGGCCATAAAGCATCTGGCTGATAAGAGTAGATGAATTTTTCAGGGTCGGTTTGTTGCTTAGATTGCCGTACCGCGGAACGCCGCCACAAGTGTTTCCCTGACCGTTTCGGGGCCTCACACCAGCCGTAAGAAAACTGTGATTATACCGGTTAGAATGTGATTACACAACATCACAGCAAGGCCAAGTTTAAACATTGGTGGTAGCGCACGCACGGAGCTATTAGAGGAAATGCATTGAACAAAACGGAAAGAAGTGGAAAGGCCTCAGGAAAATCGCACCAGGCAAATTTACTTGAGTAATCAAATACTGACACTTGTGTTTGCCATTTTAGTGGAACTAGTGGACAGTAGATGAATTCCTACAAAATTCAAAGAGCATCACTTGTTAGAAAACGATTCTGAGTTTGCGAGGGAAGCCACTCTTGTTAACAGAGGTTTAACGGCGTTTATGTGCCAGAAGCTTACCGCGATTTTACTTACATCGATTAGATTAGTTTGACGCAAGCACACAAGGCACGTAGACAGACAATTTGGACAGAAACTGAAAAGAAAGCAATAATGATTTATAGAGATATATTCTGGGATTTAGCCTGCATGGACAGGATGGCGCAGTGACGGCACTCAAAATTTCTTCAAGCACTTTCATTTCCCTATGGTTTGCTCACTTGTCATCCGTCTAATTCACCCTGCAGTTGGCACAAAAAACCACACGCTTCTGTACGTACAGTAAATTGTGGCGAATGAAAGGTTTACGGCAGGGTAGTTTACTACATGTGGCCTCAGACGAAGTGCCTATTCTCTCTCAGTCCTTGCCAGTCTTCAAGTTAGTTCTTATGTGTGTACACACTTGTACGTGGTTACCAACTTTTACAAGAAATAACCAATTCGTAGTGTCACGCGTAACTACCAAGTTAAGTTTACTTTTCCTTAAAGCTTCTATTGTAAATAAGACATATATATCAAATTCAAGCACGCTAACATGCTAACATTATAAAGCCTGCTGTTAGACATACAAAAGGAATGGCAAATTTTACGATCAATAGCCTCAGAATTCGACCAACTGTTACGATCTTTTGAAGGCAGCCTGGAATGACGAAACGTTCAATCCGCGATCACTTGGCAGATCACGTTTTTCCGTCTAACGGTTACTCTGTCTCCTATAGGAAGCTGATAGTTGTATTTCTTTTCTTTTATATAATGTGGTTAGAAAAATCAAAAGTCTCTGAATCTCAAGTGAAATTTTCTCCGGTTACTATCTGTTGTTACTCTCCCACAGACGTCTGGCCGCTATGATAACTACGTTGTAACCTACGGTCAAAAGTGATTTTCGGGCAACGTATATCGTTGTGTGCATCGCCAAGACATCCCCATAGCTTTTCTCTGTGACGAATTTGTTAGTATCGATAAGATCTTGTATGTACACACATCGTCATTCAGCCTTACCACTGGTTTGCAAAATGATCGACTGACAGTCTGTGGCTGAATGTGACGGCGATCCCCGAATTCGCATACGGAATTATCTTGGCAACCAATCTTGGTAGGCCGAGCCTGTGGTGCTAAGGCCGTTCTCAGGTTGCACTGATAACTTCACAGGCCCGAGACCAAACTTCTTGACAGTACGGTTCCAGCTAGGCATCGCCCATCGCGACATCTTATGCCTTTCTCAAGCAAAGAATACACACATAACTGGAATTTCCCACTGTTTTGGTCGCACAAGTCATTCTGATTCGGATGATTGGAAAAACGTGGGTCCGCACTCGGCGTGAGTGCGTCCCGCCATCACATCGATTGCCCATAGGATGAGTATGCTTGGATAGTATAGGTCCTCAGAAAAGCAGATTCCACCAAAACTGAGGACAGCAAACAGTTTCCCTTGTGTGACCGACTAAACATGAGCAGCACAAGTCGCTTGTTTCCTGCCATGTATCATAGATTTCACCTAAAATACTCAGGTTAGGCGAAGCCAGCTTAAACCAGCATTAAACCTTTGACCTGGTGGATTTCCGCTGTCATAACAGCCTTGGAATGTCTCGTTTCAGTTCCACCGATTGTTACTAGAGTATTTAAATCGACTACCACATCGTGAATACCCATGTGTATCATCCGTTATGTTGACAACGTTTATTCTGTCCCCATTTGTAACCCCCGCCCCACTTTTTTGTTTTGTGTGTATATATCAACTGACGTTTGTTTGTCCTTACCACTTCACCCTTTTGGCCTTGAGGTCATCCGGCCATTTGTATCTGACTTTGCACGTGTGACTGTCGCACGTGGGAACCTGTTTGCACCCTTGCTTTGCACTTTTTTAGTCCAAGGGACAGTTTGTTTTGGACGCGTATCTACTGTCGAGGTTTGTACAAATTGTGAATTTCTCTTACCCTAATAGTACCGTATAGAAACCCAGCTCCGACTTTGTTTTGCCTACCCGGAGGTTCTGGTATTAGGCGTCACTCGAAGATACCGTTCGACCGTTACACCATGTCATACCTATATTCGGTCCAAGAACCTTACTATGCCTCCTTTCTGGGAATCACCTTCGAGGTATTTCTAATTGTACCTAGTGAGAGTTATCAGTAGTGCCCATCTCATGGAGCTCTAGGGATTTTCGAACACGCGACCTCCAGGCTATTTGTTTCAACACTTATCTACTCGGTAATGAGCGACTGTTCAGCAGTGTGCTTAACTCTGCCCATCTCATGGAGCTCTAGGGATTTTCAAACACGCGACCTCCAAGCTATTTGTTTCAACACTTATCTACTCGGCAATGAGCGACTGTTCAGCGGTGTGCTTAACTTGCCCCTTCAATTGAGGAATTCATATCACTTGACTACATGTTCGCTGCTTCCTCTTCTGGTACTAAGTGGATCTTACCTCATGAATAAGGTATGGAAATAGTGAGTTACTCATTCTATCCTTTCATAAGGGCAATTTCAGCTGGCTTTGGACTTTCTCCTCACATTGTCTCCTTCTGTCACGTTTGTTATCTCTAATCAGCTATTCATAGGAACATTTCATGATAAATCTTTTCCCCATCTATATCCGTTTTTGAGTTTAAATACGATAAAACAGCTGTTTGTCTTTAACTTTTTCTTTAGCCTGTCGACCGATATTTTATTATCTGTGACATTATTAAAATGACTAATAAAAGTGTCAGCATCATTTGAAGCTAAAATACACCCATTCTGTCCCTACTTGCCCCAGGGACCGTATTGTGCAGGCGGTCACTTCTGAACATCATTCATGCACTGGTGACGTTCTTTTTGTCAGTTGGACAACTGTGGCAAAAATTCTCCAATTTCTAACTCGTTATTTACTTCTCCGATGGAAAATTGAATTTGTGGGGAGGGTGTGACTCAGAAGAGGTTTGTGGAAGTATATTGCTTAGGCTATCGGCTGCCTTTGGCCAACATTAGCATTCTAGTTACGAAGCGCAAAGCTTCTTTGCCTTGGTTATCGGTCCACTTCGCCTAAACCTCCCAGCCAATAAAAATGAGTTATACATCCACTATTGTTTGCTCAGTAGTAAACCAGGAAGTCAACATCTATACCATAGTTTTAAACACTGACTCATCGTCTCATAGCTTTTTTTGAAACAGCTTTGCTCCATTTTGCGTGGTTTGACAAAGTGCGGGTAAGTGTTAGTCACGTACATGTAGATACAACGCAGCCGTGGGCAGCTGCACAAATGCAGTATCTGTTCTTCAAGCGAAACAGTGGATTTAAAGTTCAGAAGAGAGTTTTACTCGTAATGTAATCCGTGAATTTCTGGTGACCTTGGGGGAAGTAATCTTGTGGCCTGCGTTCACAAAATATTTGCTGCTCGTCAAAAGTGCACACAGGTCGTTAGACCTGGGTGAGCCGCACGCCAACACGACGTCAGAGAATACACCTACCTCAGCCTTTCATTGACGGTCGCCTGTGCCGTGCACGCGATATGCACTTTTAAAGTAGGGCCTGTGGGGCCTATCAGAATCGGCCCAACGTCCGCTTCGACCGAGTATTCCGATCCAGCCTACTGCAGGCTACCTTGTAGTACAGGCTGACTAGACTTTTGCATTATGGTCACCAGTCTAGTGCAGTACTGGACCAAATTTGCGCACAAAATCTAACAGTCGGGACAGCCTGATTCCTCGATCCACCAAACAACCATACAAATTATGATGGGTAGCTCAGGATGGCTGCATTGCTAAACTACACCTGTGGGTCTAGAGTTACCTGAAATTAGTGACAGTGAAAGAAAGTTTGAGGGCTGACACTTTAATAAAAGGTAACTTCTGAAACGACGGATTTTTAACTGAAGCCAGATAGGGTTCTGATCCACCCCGAGCTGACCCTCTGGTATTGGTCAGGGGATCAATTGACGTAACTTTGCGAATAGTTATGTATTGCTGGATACAGTTCTGCTTGCTGTCCTGTCCTCAGATGCAACTTGCCACCCGGTTTGATTGAACCACAAGCTAGATGCAATCAGCATAATTTGGATGCAGAACGATGCGCCTCCGAGACATCAGTTACTTTCGTACAGTAACTTCCGACTGTTAAGATTCAACCATACAGGACAAACTACATCCGATAGACCACTGGGAGCTCTCAGTTTTGCCCGAAGGCAAGTCTGAAGAAATCGTATCAAGCTTAGTGACCAATATTCAAGATATCCCAATTTCCCACAACTAACGCCAAAAATCCCAGAAATTATGAAGGCTGATGGGGTTCGCAACCGAAATGCATCAAACATTACCTCGGTGCAGATATTGCAGAAGAAGCAGAAGCTCCATATCAAAAGATACACAAATATCAAAACATGGCTGCTGAAAATACAGTTGTATATGGCCGTGGAAAAGCGGTGAGCATCACAGCTAGTCCTTTTACATGGAGCCCTCAAGCCTATGATATTCTGCACTCCTCATGTTGAGTTACGATGCCACACAGAACCTAAGATGAGATTAGCGCCCTAATAATGCATAGTAATAATCGTTCAACCGTAACACCCTTCGGGTGTCTAGCTTTCATGCCACCCGAAGGAAGCAAGAGGGCTGAGATACTGCCAGGTTTCCCAAGGTTAGGCAGGAATAGTTGAGATGCCGAGGTTGGGTTCGAACCACGGACAGTCCGGTCATTGAATTCGCGCTTTAGTTACTGAGCCATCTCTACCAACTGACAACAATAGCGGACAGTGGTGATCCAAAAGTGAGAGGCCTTCTTACAGCCAAACAACTGAGCTGTTCACTGAAGGTGGCCCCCGATTTCAACTATCCAGTTAGCAACTCTCCGTTTTTTTCGGTATTGCTAACAACGAAGTACCATCCTAAAATACCCCGCAGCAAATCGAACAGTACACCAACCACGAGCGGGCATATCTACACGGTCGATGATGCATGAAAATATCCGTGAAAGGTGTCATTTGCAATTCAACACTTACACATGATGTTGCATTTATAAGCTGATATTTTCATAGGGTGAACGGAGTATTTTCGTTAAGTTTCCTGGACTATAGCGTCATGTCAAATGAGCCGAAAAGTCTTCAGTCCCACCCCGGCCTAGCCCGCCAAGTATCTACACAGTGGCACTACCTAATTCATTTAAAAAGGGCAAAACAGCGGAAGCTTGCTAGAAACTCACGGCCATAAAGACAGAGCTACGACGCTTTTTATTCTGAGAAAATCCCAACTGGGAACAAGGGATTGCTGGTGAGGTTTCAAAATTCATCTGGTGAAGTTGTCCGTGTCGTCCCCAGTTCTCTGACATCTTGGGCCGATGAAGATCTTACTGAGCCACTGGCGATACTTACTGTCTTCGAACGCTATTGTATGGGACAGATAGATAAAATCTCTGAAAGAATCCAGCACTTCAAATTGCACTATTTAGCTAGAAATCCATCAACCAATATGCGACTGCTTTTCGAGAATTGGCAAAGTTGTTCAATCTTTCAGCTGTGTGAAGAACGACCTCATCCCAGGCCACATCGTTTTTTGGATAGGTGAAGACGACTTTATGAAGCTGTCACTGAATTGCTTAGAGTTGTGCCCATCACTGTGCATCAACATCTGTCGCAAAGAAGCAGTGCAGAAAGCTATACGCAGCATCTGTCTGCAAGAAAACAGAGTGGAAATAAAATCTGCAACGAGAACTATCGTAGACAACCGCAACCTCTGTAGGCTGATAAACAAGCTGAATAAAGTAAAGTTCTCAGTCTGGTCAAATTGTCACAAATCATTAACCGACTTGGTGTAAATTCGCAGCATAGATCTATTCGACAGTCGAGCCAAAGCACATGTGTAACTCTTCTGGCTTTCAAACAGATCTGCGACAGTAAAAAATTCAACCAAATAAAGTTATGGCTCTCACTGACGCCAAGTGTGCAAGTGCTTGGATGATATGAAACCACGATATGATACCCGAATGCGTACAGAATATGAACGGATATGATAATTGCTGTCGCGGTATCAAATTTTTGGCACGAACTGACACGGAACGTTTGATTGGCATGACAAAATTGAGTTCACCAAGTCAATTGCTACACAATGATTTTTAAAATCATAGATGAAAAACCTGTTTTTATTGTTCATGGTGGTAAGACTGAGAAACTGTTCTATGGATAGTCTAAAATGGTTGAGAAGCTTCGTTCCCCAAACTTATTTCAGAGCTCATATTCAACACTGTCGACTTCGTTTTTTTGAACTGGATGTTATTCTTTTCTTGTTTGACGCAGGACTACTGACTGCTTGATGTTCTGTAGCACTAGTGTTGACGGTTGAATGTTCCAGAATAGATTTTTGTGAACAGGTCAGATTGCGAGGGCAACGAAGCGAACATCGCACTGATATTGTCGCGAATATGGTGGCAACACAGCTTATGCACGCCACCGCACCTCATCGACCATGCGAGCAGCCCTTCAGCTGCTGCGCGTGTTCAGCTGCCGGCCCTCACCACTGGCATTCAGAGCACTCAGCGAAAGCCGGAGCTATGGTAACATTCTGGCTACTGCGATGATCTGGTAAGTCCTAGGTCTAGTGGGCCCGCCAAAGTCGCTTAGGCAGGCATGGCAACGAAGGCCACTTTGGATCCGATCGACACCTTGGCACAAGGCGGTAGCAACCAACCTGTCAAAAGCGACCAACGGCAAGATCACCGGCCCTTTTTGCAGCATCACTTACCTGTGACCGACTTGGTTTACCAGCCTAGATCAATATTCTCACCTGCACATCGTCGTACAGTGTCGCAGCGCAAGTGTTGCTACCCCTCAAAAAATCAGCAGCTCCTGGTACTATGTAGATGGTCTTCAGAGTCCCGCTGTTTATGGTACTTCGGTGTCTGTATTGGTAAACACTCAAGCTGTAAAAGACCTGGATGTCTGAAATTCATTGAAAAAACTGATCTCGGTGTTTGGGTAATAAAAGTACACGTTGCACAGCACGACAAACCTGCATTGGTTACCTACTTGAGAGGGTAAGTGTGAATACCACTATTACCACAACTTGATTTTTCATTTTTGTGACCTGTGAGAAGTTCATGAAAGGTTCCGTACGATTTTAATAATGAATAGAATCTTAATTTGGTTCATATGCACTGCAACAGCGTTTATAAGTGTTTGTTCCACTCGCACTTCGTTTTTGCCTAAGTGTAACGTTTTTTAAAATAGAATCCTTGGCGACCTACACGGTCTCTACATGCATGTGATGAGAATATATATAGTCGAAAATGAGGTATTTATAGTGCAGGTCCAATTTGTATGGGAAGAACTAACGAGAAATTGTTTACGAGGTTGTGGTAATAGCATCAGCCGGTAGGCATACCACACGGCATGTGTTGTTAGAAAACGCTTTCAACGTTCTCAACGCAATTGTACGCAGAAGTCCAACAGAGAACGGTTTATGAAAATGAAATGTAAGCTACCATAAAGGATATTCGACATCAACGTCATTCGGCGCCCATCAGTAGTTATCCCCGTGGTGATGTGTTTACCTGCTCAGTGGGAGTTCCAGGTTTGACTACAGAACAGTTACCCAGAAAGGTATCGTGACCCAACAGGATGCTCCATGATGTCGTAAAATCAACAAAATAACACTTTCCCATAAAAGCTTGCCTCACACACAAAGTTGTCCTGGCATTCGGTTTAAACCCTGGTATTCAAAATCACCAGGAGTTATATCAAGGTGTCACTAAGGTTGAGATTGCATTTCGGGACCGTGAGTTTCTCATAATTTATTAGGCATTAGGGGTGATAACTCAATAGCTACCGGTGACGTTTTTGAACAACATGAAATGTAACTCCAAACTTCTGTCACCACAAACAAATCTGACTGAATTCGTTCTAGGTAAAAAAAGTAACATACTGGTCATCCGCCTATTCCAAATTCCCAGGATAGTACGGTTTGCAATAATACTGCAGTCACTATAGGCAAAAGTATTCATCGGAAATAGTTCTACTCACTAAAACCGGGGACTAGTTACAACTTTGAAGTTTAGTTGTGTTTATTTGCGGTCACATCATTGTCTTACTACTGGACTGCGTTTCTTTCTACACGCCGTCTGAGAATATAAGTAGACACTTTTGTATCTGTAAACCTGGCGATGAGAGGCAAGATGGACCAAGTGGTTAGAGCACGAATTTAATGACCGGAAGGTCCGTGATCCGAACCCGACCTCTGCCTCTCGACTTCCCCTGTCTAGGTTTGGGCAACGCGCCAGTATCCCAACCCTCGTGCTTCCTACGGGTGGCATGGCAGCTAGGCCCCAAAAGGATGCTACAGCTGAACGAATTTTTTATCCTGGCAATGAAGCACAGGTGATTATTTCCTTTCTTTTCATAATTTTTATGTATCGTCGACGTACTGATTAACAAGTATTGACGAAATATCTTAATTATTATTCCTTTTTTTACTTCCTAAAATCAAAAATGGTAATACTCCAGTAATTACCCGAATTGGTGTGATTACTAGCCCGTTCTATTGTTTTACACACTGTGTTCAAACATGAAATCATTTTCGGTCAACAAAGGACTAGACCTAAGTTGAAGTAAAAGCATCTCCAGTTGGCTGTGGAAGCAATGTCCTGAATGTAATCTTAAACTTTACCCTCGTTGGTAATGACAGAGTTAGTGTACCAGAAGAAAACTGGACAAGCAAGGCGAGCGTTGACAATTAACCGAGTGTTTACTACAACTAAACTGCGTTAGACTAGAATGCATCCAATAAAGAAATAGTTTTCATTGATGTTGTAATGATAAATATCCAGATCCCGCAGGATTGTCAGGGTTTTCTTAGAAAAGACGAATGATAGGAATCGTATAAACTTCGACACATGCTTTTTGATGTTACCATTGTTCCAACCGATATGATGGTGGCAGTTTAAAAGGTTCAGGCCAGTGCTGTAAAACGATAGTAGAATGTGATGAAACTATTGGTGGAGGGAGGGTGATCAATGGTTGACATACTCATAGTAGCAGAGTTGGAACAATAAACCACCTCCTCGTAGTGCTGAATGGGTAGTTCGGAAATCAGTCTGAGTGACCTACAGTGCAGCAACACCATACAAGTCATACCTTCTTGTTTGGTTCCGAAATCCCGGTTACTTTAGACAGTAAACAGCACGGTCTCCTTGGCGTCCCTGCACCAGTTTCAGTACACACAAGAGAGACTTATAAAGCTCATGTGTGAGGAGTATGACGGGTGCTTCAAATCGTAAGCTAGCTTGATTTTTCACGACCCAGTTCAATTCTATGGAAGTGTTGGCACGGCTGTATTCCGTCAATCGGTCTGCGCTGATTGTTCCCGCCTGTTTCCGATAAACACTGGCCTGAGTCACCTTCACCAACAGGCGCACCCCACCCAGCACAGTGCAAATGAGCTAGATCAAGTGAAAAAATCCTAATACCGGTGACCTCAACGTGTTTAGAACTTTGATTAAGCTGCGCATGACCATCAGTCTGCGAAAACAACCCCATTTCAGTGGATATGGACATTGTCGGAGCTACTCAGATGGATACGATTCGATAGATTACAACCTACAAGACTCGGGCACGATGCTGTCAAAAGAATCAGTGAATTATAGCTAACAGCAGGAAAGAGTTGCGGTCGTCGCTTCAATGATACGACAACCACGAATAGACTAAATACCTTCTAGGGATTGTTTACGCCATTATTGCAAGAAATCAGGAAGTCCCAGTCACCTCCATGATCCTCTCCCAAAGACGTCGAACCGAATGATCGAACAGAAGAAGCTGTTGAAGTTAGTTCAATGGCACTGCAAATAGCCTTTCAAAACAACAACAGTATTGAATCGAAAACCATCACTGTAAGTACATCTCACTATTGTCAGTATTACACTATCCATCAGATAGCTATGGGGTTGCAGGTTGTTACTGAGGCGTACAAGTGGAGAGAAAAGACTTAAACTTTTCTGTTGCATAGCAGTAACTGATCCCGTTTTCGGACAGTTCTTGCATGCTCCGTGAAGGTTATTCAGTTGAGCACGTACTTTGAAAGCTTGCAATTAAATATTCAGGAATGAACCTTATCCTGCTAAGCGGGTAATAAATTTCACCTGTGCACTATACTTACCACAACAAAAGATTGTGGATTACTAAAGGGCATCGCATATAAATGGCAACCGAAATATGATACAAATAGCCTTGAAAATGACGTGATCTTTTAAGATTTACCCTTCATGATAAATGCCCAAAAGACACCTCCTAAAAAACCTAAATGTCTATTTCACAAAAACAACTGTCTTTTGAAATGGGCTTGAAATGTATGGTGTTGCGGTCATCCGAAATAAAACCTAAGAAAACCGTAACTACTATGACTGTATGCGCATTCAGCCTCCACTTTCGAAGTGGCTTATCATCAAAAAAGAAAATTTGGATATTTGAGGACCCGGAAAGTGTAACGTTATAAAGGTTTGAACGAAAGTAGGAAGTTTAAAAAACACCGCGGTTGTTGTTTAGTATTTAAAAATGGTAAAAATATAAAAACTTCACGCGAAATTAGAGGCATTAGGTTACTCACTCCGGAGTTTATATCTCTGCCAGCCCTGAGCATCCACCCACATTCATACAACCTCTATGTGATTTTGAAAGATGATAGTTCACTCTCTGTTCACTTAGAAAGGATGCACTGACGAACGTCTTACTTTCAAAAACGTCATGTGAGAAAAACAATTGTGAGATATTCTAGGGCGCAGGAAGAGTAACCATCTGACTGTGTTTCGGTTGTATTGCCGCGATTTGTTTCGACACAGAGCGTACTAGGATTTATAGTACACATAATGTGCGAAATGTTTTAGTCGGAGCATCTGGTAATCAAAATTCTGTTGTCTGAAACAACAGAGTATGGCTGAAGAAACGAGTGTGCTTGTTAAATTCCCTTTCAAGAAAGATTCTCCTGCAAAACCAATTATCCGAAGGTCGAGGAACTCCACTGGCTTGACCAACTTGTTCATTAGTCTGTGTCTGAGTACCAGATCCAGCCTTTTTTATCAAGCTGTATACGAATGACAAACCACCACTCTCTACAACCCATTTTGTGTGCGCTCAATCATATTCTCTTGTCGGGCTCATAATTTAGTCTTACGATAAGACATTTGTCGGACAGGCCAAACGGACATAGTCCAGTTACTTTGACTGATTTTTAGAGCAGCCACAAGTCACTTGCAGTCGCATCACATTTGATCAATACCGATCACGCCACACCGAAATAACACACCCTCCAAGCCATTTAGAAGGCCTATCTGGATCGGTTATGAACGGTACAATTACGGCCGTTATAATTCACAAAAGCCGTTGGAATTCAGTTACACCACTTGTCTGGCTCCCTCACTAACTTTGTTCTTATCACAGCTTCCACGGGAATCACTATTGCCTAAAAAACCCACTGGTGACTCCATCAGCCTAAATATTTAGCTCAGTACTCTGAATCAGTGCCTCCAGAACTGCTCTGTCACATACAACCCATTTATGTTTAATATTAATTTAAGAGATGAGCCACACATGAAACTAAGTGTTATATCTGACCGCTGTGCCCGCTCCAGTGCCCATTGTCGGACAAAAAGACTCGCCATCAGGGAACACAACAGCTTTATTGCGAACGAACGAGTGAATGCGAAAAATACAACGGCCTCGAGTTATATATTTAAGGGAGCCCTGTCTGCCTTGACCCAAGACTGTCTGATCAGTGTTTAGTGGAATTTGAAAGCCTGAGTAGTTTTGGGGTATTCTGGGATGATCTTCACGAGTTTGACCATCCTGATACCAAGGCGTGGATCGTTATGAAGAGCCTGAAATTAATCCGTTTCCACCGTCCACTACGATCGTAAGACTTGATGCTGAGTAGATGTAAGGTTATTTATATAGGGAGAGATACGAGAACTGACACAAAAGTTACAACAAGCACTCAAATGATTACAAGTCCTGATGACTAAAGAATAGCAATGGGGTACATTGCTAAGGAAAGAGGCGAAATTCCAATGCAAACCGGAGTTATTCTGCGCGGACTGTGGCACTGTTTTTTATTGCACCTAAGGAATTACTATGGTAACGTTCAAGATATGTAACGAGAAACGTTTATCACATCCAAGTTTGTCGCGAAACGAACCTTTCAGAACATGGAAGACGAACGTCGCCGTCAATCAGCGATAAAAGCATCGAGGCTGAGGAACTCTTCTTAAGCAATTGGTTCATGCAGAGACAAAAAACATTCTTGTGGTTTTTACATCTGGTCGGTTTCAGCTGATTGAAGCTCACTGATAATATAAACCTGGATTTTTTTCATGTCTCCTGAAGAGTAGAACATGTTTTTATCATCACGTAATCGTAACTCTTGTTAGAGGGCTAAAGTATGGTTTGACTGGTATTATTTCGGTCATCCCAAATGTGACAAAGCGATGGGGTAAGAGGTAATTATGAATTAAGCGTAGCATTTGCTCTTCGTGTGCTTCAAAGTAAACTGCCACAGGTCCATTGCACAAGCTCCCGGACCATACCTCACCTGCGTAACGTTTAAAGGGAGTCGGAATATTCTAGTCAGATAAAAACGGGGCCCATAGGCCGCACATAGCTCCTAGCGGCAAAACCTTTACGACTGGACTAAATTGTTTTGCGCCAAAATGTTGCATTTTGTTACGTACGGGTTCAAGCCAAAAATCATTCTATAATCTACATTTATATTTTCGCGGCTCACCAAACTAAATTGTCCACTGAAGCAATCATAGCCCTGGCGAAATACGTCTGGTGGACTACTTTCCTAGCATCGCTGAGACCCCGGGATGCCTAGATGTGGCTCAAAAGTTTGGACTCGTACTCTGAACTCAGTTGCCTGTCTCTTTTAGTCCATCAGGGACACGACGTAGCATTCGAAAATTTAATTACATTGTGTGAATACTGAGCGCCACGAAAAACCTGAGGTTGCTATGTTTTTGGTTCCGGGAGTGGATTTATCTGTTTAAGATCAGAAACACATATGAACTTGCATGCACCACCGTTATCTTTCATGAGTGCTGATCTTAACATCGGCAACGATAAACAAAATGTTCCCTCTCCAGCTCAGCCAAATGGAACTCCAAGATTCTCAGCATTATCTGCCGCTTTTCGGTTCAACGTTAACTTCAACAGACTGACTATCCCTTTATGCACACAAACCCCAGTTAAGTTGCCAGCAGTTTAAGTAATCACTCCAAATTTCTTTTCGTCCGATTCAATCCTCAGAAGTGCTAGCCAATTTTCTATTTCAAGCGACCCAACTAGCCTAATATACTAAGGTAGACAAGTACATAGAGTTCAAGAGTATGTGGCTCTGAATAAATACTCAAATAGTTCGACATGAGACCCACGCTCGCCTTCGAACGTATTTCATCTGGAGCTATCAACATATCACGCAAATATAAAGTTAGGGGTTAAAGCCTCTAGTTACTCTTTTATTTCTGGAGCAACTTGTGTGCATATTATCAAGGCAAAGGTCTGGCAGCCAAGTTGGACTTCGGTCGCTGCAATGGTAATCCACGGTATTACCCAATCAGCTACCCGGATACGTAGTTCAGTGTCTAGACAGTGTTACTATTGACGTAGTACACTACTAATAAGCCTGATGGAAGTTCTTCGACAATACAAGACCGGTTTCGTCCGTCCTCATCAGGTAGGCGCGGTCCCTGAGTTTCCGTCAACCTTATGATCTAACCGAACCCGAATTGCACGAAATTAAGCAAATACACTTAGTTGCAGACAAGTTTGTGTTAATATTGGTTCGCCTTATGCCACATCCACGCGCACATCGTATAGTTCGGTCGGTCATTCGATCGGTCACCCGTCCTGTGCATGTACAGTGAACTGTTTCTTTTTTCAGGAATTATGCAGCTAATCACAATGCTTGGTCGATTAAGCAGAAGCAAACACCCGAACTTGTGTTTCGAAAAATTCACTTGTACGAGGGGACAACCTTATGTCGCCAGCAATCCTAGGAAATTTGATACCATTTTTGTCTGGTTGAGAAAGCCGGCGCTCAGTTTAATCCAGCCTGGTTTACCTTCCATGTTGATGTTTAGGTACTGGAGTTCGTCTCCCCCAACAAAGCAAAACCTCAGTGATACTCATGCTTCTGTTTGAGAAACATACATTGCACTCCGGCGCCAAGAGTCTTGGAGGAGATTACACCCTAGTTTAGATCCTCTGAAAGTTGCTAGTGGAGTCACTTTTTCTCATCCAGTGTGATATCAACAGATATATTCCAATCCCAGACGATACGACAGAATGTCAGCAAATTTCCGTCAATGAATCATCAGTATGTCTCAATCGTTAGTACTGCACTGTGAAAATAAAGTATCTTCGCTGATGATGGGTGGCATATCTGGTCTTGCATGGAATTCTAATAGTCGAACAGACCTAAAATACCTGCCATAGCTGTAGTGTACTACAGTATTATTACTCTTCCTATGAGACCAGAAATATAACAGTTGTCTCTGTAAAAACCGCCTTCATTTCCTGGGTGCGTTTTACCCTGGACTATCACCAGGGTCACTCGACTGAGTTGCGTATTCCGCGGGATTCCAATATAAGCATTTTCATTTTCTAACATATAATTACCAAGTTCAGAAAAGATTTCATGTGGCTTTTCACCAAATGAAAGGTTTGTGATATGGATACACAGTATTACGACAACAACAACAAGTTTAGTTTGATCCTACCGGTTTGCCAGCTGTAAATCCTTAGCTAGCAGACGCCACCACAAACCGTCCAATGGGCATAACCTGACTGCATCTCGCAACACGACCACCGTTACATTGGGCTTTCGCCCACCTCATAAAAAATCAATCCTTAGGTATTATACTTTCCATTTGCTGAGAGCAGTCCGTGTACGGTAGAGGGCTATTACCATGAAAAATGAAGCATGAGTGAAGCAAGTTACTTTTGCATTTTGCCGGCCCTTATCGGAGGTACTTTAAAACAGGATCTCGTGATGGCATTGTTAGCGGATTCTGAGAAATCTCATCAGCTAGGCTGAAAAATCATATTCCTGCAGTTAACCTTCCAGCTTCTCTGTTTCTGGAACAATATGAAAATTGTACAAAGGTTCTCCAGACTAAACATGTGTCGTAATGAGATGTACAAAGAAAAACAAAACAGCTGAACAAATTTAGAGAATTTTTGATCACATGGCTGTGATACCCGCTTAGTGAGCTTGTTACACACCGAAAGGTACACGACNCCCGTTTAACGTTTTGATGTTGTGAAGAAAGCCTGTGCCCACTGGCCCTCTTTCAAATGATATAGATCCGCATTTTGCAACCTCTGAAGAGACCACCTGTAAAAGCATTATTGAAGGCGGATGAAATAATCCGCTTTTTAAACCCGTTTTCTACGTTTGTTTTTAGATTGTCGAAAACTCAGTGCTTGTAGTTTTCAGTTAAACGCTGTCGAAGTATACACTTTGTATAGTGGTCAGATGTATCAGCGAGCTTGTTCTGTGGGTCCAATATGATCTTATTATAAAGAAACGGCAAAACTAATGATCAACTGATACATGACACAAAAACACAGCTAGTTCTGAAATCCGTTCCTAACTTTTAGAGGTGAACTCACTGGAAAAACCAAAATTCGATCCTAATCGTGGTCTGTATACGGAGGATGTGTATACGATTCCTCCTTCAGGGTGGCGCAAACCGCGAGGTGGACAGCACATAACTTGGTCGAAAGGAGTGAAAGAGATCACGGAGAGTTTGGGTGTTGTTAATGTTGTACTCCTTCTAGGATGGGCTCCCCGTGACCCTGTCTGTGCTTGGCTGGAGACGTTGCGAGAAAAGGCGGCTAATCGATGTCAGTGGCGTTCGTGCTGTCAGTTCCTTTCCAAATTGTCTGATTGAGCTATTAGAGATGTGGGCACCTCAGAATGCTTGACATAGGCCAGCACTAGACCCCCTCCCATACCCTTACTTTTCTCTTCTTTCCCAGCGAGCGAAGCATCAGTGTCAACACTGATGTTGCTACCTTTGATGATGAAGACATAGTTGTCTATTTCTAGAGCAACCAGTCTGGTAAAAAAATGTTCGTTGGAGAGACTAAATTTAGATAGTTCTTTGAAGCCTATTGAAACCTCTACTAGGGAAGACCAAATGGCAAAAAATACTAGTTTCACAGGTCACTTGAAATGACTCTCTAGAATAAACACTTTTTGATAGGTCGTTTCAATCAATAATGATAGAAATTAGGCCCTTGTGAATGCTACTCCGTACAGAAGATCAAAATATCTGGGGTATGAACCACACATAAGTAAATAATGCAGTAAAATCAAAAACAACTTGAGAAGCAAATCGCCCTCGCCTCGTCAGAATACAGGGAAAGCCAGCACATAAATTTAACACCCTAATCATTGTTAGGCTGGGATCTTGCACGGCGTGACGTTCACAGTGGCCTTTTGCGGATGAAGGATCTCTCACTCATAAGCTATTACTCCAAAAGTAAGTCTCACGTGGCAGGCTGTATTGGCTGTGGTTTAGTGGGTAGCTGGTTCCTCTCGAACAGGAGCTTATTTTTTGAGCACTATGTGCAAGTTTATGTGTATATAATGACAGAGAGTAGAAATTAACGAGGAAAATTTCTCATGAAGTTTCATTCTGATGGTTTCATTGTTTACAAAGAAGGAAATAAATGAGAAGTGACGAGTTTTGTCTATAAGATGGTACAGACCCTAACGCCGAAAAGCGTCTACTTTCTAACTGATTGATTTTACCACCGATATTTGGGAGCGGAGAACCTAGACAGGAACTAGAATGCGTTTCAGAGATGCTGGAAATGATATTTGGAAGAAATGTTAGACCAGCCCACGAAGTGTTTTTCAGGGAGCGGAAGTCTTTTACGAGCAGACCCGAAAAAAACACATAAAACCAGAACTGTAAAGAGAACCGACCAATATGAAATAAAAAATGTACAGCCATAAATGAGACATTTATTGTGGGTAGATCAGTAAAGTATAGACACATAATTTAACCCCATATGTGAGTTATTTGAAGAAGAAAACGGGTTTTCGCGCAGGAGTTTGTGGTCTAAATGTGAAACTATCAACCATCCATTGGAAGTGATTCACTATATGTATATGAACATCCACATAGACTAAGTCGGTAAGTTTACTTATTCGGAGTAGTAATTCTAAGTTCATCAAGACAAAACAGAGCTAGACAACGTGATCAGACCAAGCAGTGGTTTCTTGTCTTTGTATTTTGCTATAACCCAGGAGACCGTTTCTTGATTGTCCTTCGAAATATACGCGACACCGAAATTGAAACCACTCAATTGACGTCAACTTTCACGAACAACCAAAAAAGGACAAAATTTACAGGGGTCATAATGACAGACGATTTAATCTTCTCCAATAAAAAGGTCCTTCAAATAGGGTTCGAAAATAGCCTAATAATACCTATAAGTCCAAGAAGAGCGTCAAAACGTGACCGTAGAAGTATGAAAACGCCAAGTATCTGTGTGATTGTACGTCTAATGCTAGGTGCTAATGCGCTGCGCAAGGCAACAACGTTGTAAATGAAAATTCATTAGTCACATGGAAGCCTACAGCCTCGCCTAGAGCCAAGTCTTCCTCTTTATCATGCAGATGAAAAGAGTAAGAAGGCTGAGATCCCGAATACATCTATCGCCGAAGAAGTGTCTGTCTAAATGTCGAGGAACGGTACCAAACGACGGGGTAGAATAGAAGATCATGTAAAACATGAAGATGCGACGAAAATCATTCAGATTCTTCCGGAAACTGTGAATGAAATAGTAATTGAAATCGGGCTGCCACCTCGCGTGCTTCTTTTCCAGGATTCCATGTATCGTTTCGGTTGCTGGATACCTACCAACAGGTGAAATCAAATGTTTGGTAAAAAGTAGTATATGACGCGCCGATATCCTGAGGTATTAGAATTCTGTCCAAAAACGGATTGCGCTGTCAGGACGAATCAAATTTTTGAAGTGAAAGTGGAGGCCAAAAACACTGGTGCCACAACCTCAATCTCCTGATCTGAATTACTGACCTAACGAACATTCGGCAGTCACAATAATAAAGGGCCAATTAAAACGACGAATGTTTGGGCCACGACAGTACACGAGGTTGTAACCAGCAATTGTGGATACCAGACTGTGAGAAATGGACTTTGACCCAGCCTCCTTGAATTCACACAGATAACGACGATCGGTAGAGGTCCACCGCCAGGCCCAAATATTTTTTACTACAAAAGTGATGGACAGCTATACGATCAAAAGCATTCGTGCTACCCGAGTCGAAGCATCATCACTTGGTAGAAACAATTACTTTTCGGGCAAATTAAAGTCAGATATATTCGAAGCTAGAGCTTCTTATTCATAGAAATTCGCCGTTTGGTTAACATATACCCGCCACAACATATTACGCCAGGGGTGGTCGCCGTCTGTACACGGAGCACAACAGGTGAAGCACATGTGGATATGAATGTTTGTGATAAAGAAAAATGCACTACATATGATCTACTTACAAGTAGTTCAAGATGTGAACAAAATTTGACATCGCACTTTGATGGGTGCCACCTCAACAAGAGATAAAACGAAACTGGCTCCTACACCATTTGGAGCAGATCTTTCTGACCAAAATTTATGAACATGACAATTTCCAAGGCGCTTTCGACTCGATTGACCGATCTTTTCTGCTTGTAACGCTTGCCCACCAAGGAATGCCCCGGAAGTTCGTAAACATAATAAGCTCTTTGTATTCCCAGACTTCCGGACGTGTCAGAGTATACGGCGAGTTCTTCAAAAGCCTCCGTGCACAAAGTGGTGTTCGTCATGGATGCCCACTCCCTCCGTTTCTATGTAACTTTGTGATCGGTGAAAACATGAGACGAACGCTGGAGGGTCTCCAAAACCCTGGTGTGCAAATAGCCTGTGAAGAAAACCTTGTCGATCTGGAATATGCAGACGACATCGTTCTCATGTTCGAAGAGGAGGAAAAGGCGCAAGTATTCTTGGATGAACTGACCAAAGTCATCCCGTCCTTTGGTATGCACTTTGCACCCACAAATTGTAAGTTCATGCTCGTGGATGTGCAGTCACTGAACACGCCACTTACAATCCAGCGGGAAGCACTCGAATTTGTGGAGCATTCACAGTATCTCGGAAGTTTTATTAGTTCGGACTCTGATGTGACGGATGAGTTCCATGCACGAATTTGCAAGGCTCGGGTCGCGTTTGCTAATTTGAGGCATCTATGTTGTCAAAGTGAATCTGAAGGGACGTGTGTATCAAGCTACAGTACGGGCTGTTTTGTTGTATGGCTGTGAGACTTGGCCTATTCGAGCAGCGGACCTGAGACGTCTTCAGGTGTTCGACAATCGTTGTCTCAGAACCATAGCTCGTGTGGGTTGGTGTCGGCGAATCCGTAACGAGGCAGTTAGAAAGCGTGTTTTCGGTTGTGTAACGGGTACTTCCATTGAAGAATGTGTCCAGCACCAGAAGCTGCGTTGGTTGGGACATGTGTTACGCATGCCGAACCATTGTCTGCCGAAGAGAGTACTGTTTTCCCTGCCCAATTCTGAGTGGCGGAAGCAGGGAAGTGTTCAGCCCCTGACCTGGCAGAGGGTTATGAAAGAAATCACGAAACGCTTGAATGCTGTCGGTGCTACTAGCCTTCCAGGATGGGGACCGCGTGATCCTAACTGTGCCTGATTAGAGACCCTGCAAGATATGGCTTCTAACCAATGTCAGTGGCGATCTTGTTGTCAGTTTCCATCCAGATTGCCTGAATGAGTGCTTGAAGGTGTAGGCATCTCGGAATGACTGTAGTAAGTCGGCACTAAGTCTCTCCCCCATCCACCTTTATTCTTTTCTGCACAATATGGCTTTCAAATAAAGGTTGGTTGTACGGCAGTGAAGCATCGGTCTTGAGCACTGATGTCGATGATGATGATGATACTTTGATGTGTGGTGGGGGGTGTAGCGCGGTCCCGCCATGCCCAATGTGATGGAAGTGTACGTAGGACTAACGCTGGTCTGTCATCGTGTCTGCACACGTCCAAGATCGAGAACACTGTGATAAGCTGACCCACCGCGTCGCGAAATTTATTGGCAGAGTAATGAGACTAGTCGGGGCTGTGGTGAACTAACCCGGACACTGCCATTGAGCTGGACGGAAAGGCTCATCCTCACTCTCCGGGTAGCGTTGTGCATACATAAGGCCTTCAGTTTCACCCGCGCAAACCGTATTTCAAGATCTATTTTAGACATTCCCAGCCGATTCCTCCGTTACCCATCTTGAACTGATTCTTGTTTGAGGGAGCTAGTTAACACTTCCTGGTGTTGACGTAGTCAAACGATTCTCTCGTTTATGGTATTTCCTCAATCGAATGTTTTGTAAAATGGCCGTCTCGTATTTCATTTGGCATTCCGTTGGTATTTCAGATACCGTAGTATAATCCTTAGCATAACGAACTACTAACAGGTTCGCTGGATGCCCCTTGGAACCCCACTACTCGTTTCATTCTTTTGTGGACATATCAGGTATGCCCATTCCCTGAGTTTTCAACATCCACCCTACATGAACAGACACAACAAGGTCGAAGCTCGTGGTCGGCTGTGGAACAGTTTTCAGAAACCAAACGATTGATGTGAGGTGTCTTTTATTGTTTACCACATTATGTGTGCTCTGCTATGTCGATCGTCCGACGTAGAAATTCAACCTCGAAAGCCATGCTTTGAGAACCCTTACAACAACCTATTCAAGAGCGCAGATTCCCGATAATCCAACCCAGAGTGCGTTTTCTCACAGCAAGCAAGCGTAAGAATGCGCACACCTACGGTTCACGCAGAATGGCGCGAAGAACCAAGCGTCTGCCATCTCTCCGCGCATGTGGGTTTGCCACGGACAGAAACTTAATCCTCCTGTGACGTGCGTACCGCAACGCCCAAACTTGGACGAGTGATCCAAAAGACAGTGTACGTTGACCCGTCTTAGGGATTTGACGCAGATAGATCACGTGAGGTGAACCGAACGCTACACCGGCTCAAGAAAAATGTGGTGGCTGGTAATACACGACCAGCCCAGCCAAACGATACT